>NC_136491.1:13281494-13371494 GCF_053919585.1 Euprymna scolopes | reverse complement strand
GCAAAAATTGGAAAGCCCAAACAACAAGTATTCTTTTGCTTTTTAGATTCGATGTATGCAAGTTCGTCGAAACAAAAACAGTCTTGTTCACCCGGTCACAAACCCATGCGACACAAAACAAAAAAGAAATTCACAAATCACGCATGCACAAGCGCATACTGTCATACTATCTAAAACATAGGCAAGCAAGCAAACACATAGCCTGCTACTCCTCTGAAATTGCATAGTGTTGTACATGAAATGATACGGCATTTAAAATAAACAAGTCTACTCAGCTCTTTCGTTCTTTATTTGGTACGCTCATGGACCCATAAAATACGTATTAACTACTAACTCATTATGTCTTGTGGTCCATACAATTTATCAAATAAAATTAATAATATATTTATTTGAATAGCATTTTTCATTTTTTTTTTAACGCATTTGTCTTGAAAACACATATTGTTTTCTTTTTCGCTTGAGGGTTAGACATAGTTTTGAGAATACCGCGCACTATGGAAAAACGGACTGACCTACAAAAATGCCATATATGTGTGGTGGTTATAACCTGCCAAGTCATGTCAGGTTATTAACTATGAACGAATCTTCCAGAGAGAGAAGGTTAAACCTGAGAAGGTAGGCTTCCAAGAACTGAACATAATTATACCACAACCAGAAAACAACAAAACCATTGATGGACAGATTTAAAGCAAATAAACTGATTAGGATTATAAAAATAATTTCCAAACAACTGATCAAAGTTACTTTTTTTTACATAGGCATCACCACATTATCAAGGCCAAGAGGCTACTCAAGGATAAGGGTTAAAAGTGTACAGTAGAAATTGGACAATATAGTAATCATTAGTAATGAAAATTTGGTAAATTTGATAACTTATATGGAGCGGCTCATCAAGAACTTATTTACGTTGGACTTGAACACAACCATATTGTACTTAACATTAAACATTCGTTCATTTCTACTTCTTTCTTGTGATTGACTTCATGGAAATATGACGTAAAAATACTAAATCTATGACGTCACACCAGAATTACGGTTATTTTTCAGGTTTTTCAGGTTCTATTCATATAAATGTCTAAGGAAACTCAAATGGATCTCCGTGTTTCAGTTTCAGTTTCCGGCTGTTGCATCAGCTTTATATGTTGATAATTTATTATTGATAGGTAAAGTATTGTTTTTTTTTTAAGTAGTTAATATTTCTAATTACGCTATGATCGAATAAATTTCCCAATGTATTTATTACGTGTAAATAAATTACACTTGAAGACATACCATATACCAATGTATATAAGACATTTATATAATTTTCAAATTTGCCTTATATTGCACGAAATCTTACGTCTGTTATAGTTTAGTTCTCACAGGGGGGGGAATGACGTTTGTCTCGCCGAAATAATAAAACCAGGTGTAGTCATGAATTTTCAGATTCATATCAGCACCGTTATAGATATTTCGTATTGATAATATATAGCATTAAAATTAATTCATTCTAGAAAACTTTGTGAATTTTATCAATTAAATGGTTATTTTTTAATCAATTATCCTCTAGTAAGCTGGGAAGGAAATAATGTTTTAATTTGTATTAAAAACATGAAAGGAATAATCGTGTATAAAATATCAATGGTGAAGTGTCAATAATAATGATGATGATAATAATAATAATAATAATAATAATAATAATAATAAGATTAATAATAATAATAACAATAATAATAATAAATATAATAATGACAATGATAATAATAACAATAATAATAATAATAATAAAATAATAATAACAACAACAATAATAATGATAACAATAATAATAGCAATAATAATAATAACAATAATAATAACAGTAATAATAACATAAATAATTATTATAATTATACTAATCATAATGATAATAATAATTATAATAATAATTAGATTAATCATAATAACAATTATGATAATAATAACAATAATAAAAATTACATTATTAAAAATAATAATTATAATAATAATAATAAAATCATAATAATAATAATTATAATAATAATTATAATAATGATAATTACAATAATAATAATTATCAGAATAATAATTATAATAATAATAATTGTAATAATAATAATTGTAATAATATTAATTATAATAATAATAATTATAATAATAACAATAATAATAGTAATAATTATAATAGTAATACTACTACTACTACTACTACTACTAATAATAATAATAATTATTATTATTATTATTATTATTATTATTATTATGTGGTCTGCATAGAAGATTGTGCAAATAACACAAAAAAGATTACAAAAAATACATAATGCCGAACACCGAAAGAATAATCACTACAACAAGAGACACTGAGGAAACCAACAAAATAGAAAAAAGATAGAAGGAATAAGGCAAGAAAAGAAAAATGGGAAGAAACACAGCTACACGGACGATTCATAAAGATGACTAAATATGAGACTAACGAAAACACCTGAAGATGGCTACTAAAAAGAAATTTAACAGGGAAACAGAATCCCAAATGAAAGCCGCAATAGATAACTCAATCAGAATCAACCACATATGAGTAAAGATTGGCAAAGCACAAGAAAACAGCAAATGAAGACTCTGCAGACAAAGGGAAGAAACAATAAACAACATAATAAAGTAATGCAGCAAATAAGCCCAAAATGAAATATAAAATAGACACAATCAAGTGTGAAAGGCATCACACTGGCAAATATGCAGACGATTACATCTAAAACACTCAGGCAAATGGTACAACTAAAACCCGGCAGCAGTATTGTAAAATGTAGAAGACTTTCTGGGACGTGAATATACAAACGGATAAAACCATCCAAGCAAAAAGACCGGATATCATAATAGTTGACAAGAACTAAAAAGCTTGCCAGATTGTAGATGTTGTCCTTCAACAGACCACAGAATGAAGATGAAGGACACAGAGAAGCGAAGTAAATATATGGAACTGTCAAAAAAACTTAAAGAATCTGGAAAATGAAGAAAGTTAACATAACGCCTGTAATAGTAAGAGCCCTTGGAATAGTGGGATCCCTTGGAATGTCAAATTACATTGAAAAGAAAATAGGAGAGGGATGGCTGAGATGATACAACGGATAACAATAAGGGAAACTGCAGAAATATTAAGGAAAGCACTTGAATGTGGATGTTAACACACACGAACTACATATACAAATTGGACATACATAAACGACTGCAGATGTAAAAGACAAAGGATTGTCACATGGAATCAACTGTAAGATACAGGTCCCCTTTTTGTGTGTGCCACCAGAAGCTAGTACCACGCCAAATAACTGAGGGTCAAGGAGGACGAAAAGATCAAGAAGAGAAAGCACTAACCAGACGTCCGCTGGTTGAGTGCAAAGAGGACTTGGACCTTGGGGAGGCTTATTTCCACCCAAATTTCGGTGCAGACAATGGTAGCTACCAACGAGAAATCAATGGTAAGCGGCTGCTTCGATAACGCAAATTGTTTTGCAAAGGTTATCAAAAGTGGCAGAAAGTATTGGAAATATGAGAAGACTTGTTGTCACTGAAACTCGAGAGAACATCACAAGCTTTTCTCAAAGAGCAATCCATTGTGACTGGTGTGACTACTACTAGCAAGTAAATAATAAATGATAAAAATAATGTGATTTCCATTGTAATTGGAGTTCCTGGGGCTATAACAAAAAACAAAAACTCCATAACTTAATCTGACATACAAGAAAACTTAATGAATTCATGAGTATGGCTACGACAAAAAAAACATTCTTTTAGTTGATTTGACTCTCGAGTATATATCCGACACACTTAATCAACCGAAAACAACATCACTATATAAAAAAAAAAATATAATATATCAATTGGTACAAACTCGAGAGTCAAAACAATGATAATACTATTCTGTTGTTCTATCTCTATTCATGAGAAACGAACATTGAGAATATGATGAAAAATAAATTCTGGTACTGTTACTCTTCCGCAATTATATAATCCTCTCCAACTTGCAAAAATATGGGACGGGGCGGAAAGTTATATTTATAGCAATTTTAATGTGTAATGAATTATTTAATCATTTAAATAACTTATTTTAAATCTACATAGAAAATTTTCTAGCAAGGCTATCAAAACAGATTTTTAAAGATTATAGATAGAATGAAAATCTAGATTTTCCCTTATACTATTTATATCAGTGAGTTAAACTTGAACTGATAAAATATGTTTAAAAATTTAGGTTAACTCGGGTTTATATAATGCTTTATTTATGAAATTTGATTTAAAAGTAATTTCGAATCCATTTCTATTGAAATGCTATGCATTTAATTCTTTTTCTATAATCATTATTTACTTGGTAATGCAATAAAGTTCTTATGTAATTTTACGCTTTAACTTCTGAACTCATATATATATATATATATATATATATATATATATATATATATAAATATATATATACATGGTGTTCACAAAGTCTGTCTGCATAATATACACGGTGCCCATAAAGTCTGGCTGCATAATCTACACGGTTCCTACACAGTCTGGCTACATAATCTACACGGTGTCCACAAAGTCTGGACGCATAATCTACACGGTGCCCATAAAGTCTGGCTGCATAATCTACACGGTGCCCACAAAGTCTGGCTGCATAATCTAAACGGTACCCACAAAGCCTGGCTACATAATCTACACTTTGCCCACAAAGTCTGGCTACATAATCTACACGGTGCCCACAAAGTCTGGCTGCATAATCTAAACGGTGCCCATAAAGTCTGGCTGCATAATCTACACCGTGCCCACAAAGTCTGGCTGCATAATCTAAACGGTACCCACAAAGCCTGGCTACATAATCTACACGGTGTCCACAAAGTCTGGCTACATAATCTACACAGTGCCCACAAAGTCTGGCTGCATAATCTAAACGGTGCCCACAAAGCCTGGCTACATAATTTACACGGTGTCCATAAAGTCTGGCTACATAATCTACACGGTGTCCACAAAGTCTGGCTACATAATCTAAACGGTGCCCACAAAGTCTGGCTGCATAATCTACACGGTGTCCACAAAGTCTGGCTGCATAATCTACACGGTGCCCATAAAGTCTGGCTGCATAATCTAAACGGTGCCCACAAAGTCTGGCTGCATAATCTACACGGTGCTCATAAAGTCTGGCTGCATAATCTACACGGTGCCCACAGAGTCTGGCTACATAATCTACACGGTGCCCACAAAGTCTGGCTGCATAATCTACACGGTGCCCACAAAGTTTGGCTACATAATCTACACGGTGCCCACAAAGTCTGGCTGCATAATCTACACGGTGCCCACAAAGTCTTGCTACATAATCACAACGGTGCCCACAAAGTCTGGCTAAATAATCTACACGGTGACCACAAAGTCTAGCTACATAATCCAAACGGTGCCCACAAAGTCTGGCTGCATAATCTACACGGTGCCCACACAGTCTGGCTGCATAATCTACACGGTGCCCATAAAGTCTGGCTGCATAATCTACACGGTGCCACAAAGTTTGGCTACATAATCAACACGGTGCCCAAAAAGTCTGGCTACATAATCTACACGGTGCCACAAAGTTTGGCTACATAATCTACACGGTGCCCACACAGTCTGGCTACATAATTTACACGGTGTCCACTAATCTGGCTACATAATCTACACGGTGCTCACAAAGTTTGTCTGCATAATCTGTACGGTGCCCACAAAGTCTATCTGCATAATCTACACGGTGCCCATAAAGTCTGGCTACATAATCTACACGGTGCCCACAAAGTTTGGCTGCATAATCTACACGGTGCCCATAAGGTCTGGCTGCATAATCTACACGGTGCCCACAAAGTTTGTCTGCATAATCTACACGGTGCCCATAACGTCTGGCTGCATAATCTACACGGTGCCCACAAAGTTTGTCTGCATAATCTACATGGTGCCCACAAAGTTTGGCTGCATAATCTACACTTTGCCCACAAAGTCTGGCTAAATAAACTACAATGTGGCCCAAAAAGTCTTGCTACATAATCTACACGGTGCCCACAAAGTCTGGCTACATAATCTACACGGTGCCCATAAAGTCTGTCTGCATAATCTACACGGTGCCACAAAGTCTTGCTACATAATCTACACGGTGCCCACAAAGTTTGTCTACATAATCTACACGGTGCCAACAAAGTCTGTCTGCATAATCTACACGGTGCCCACAAAGTCTGGCTACATAAGCTACACGTTGGCCACAACGTCTGGCTACATAATCTACACGGTGCCCACACAGTCTGGCTTCATAATCTACACGGTGCCCATAAAGTCTGGCTGCATAATCTTCACGGTGCCCACAAAGTTTGTCTGCATAATCTACACGGTGCCCATAAAGTCTGGCTGCATAATCTACACGGTGCCCATAAAGTCTGGGTACATAAGCTACACGGTCCCCTTAAAGTCTGGCTGCATAATCTACACGGTGCCCATAAAGTCTGCCTACATAATCTACACGGTGCCCATAAAGTCTGGCTACATAATCTACACGGTGCCCATAAAGTCTGTTTGCATAATCTACACGGTGCCACAAAGTCTTGCTACATAATCTACACGGTGCCCACAAAGTTTGTCTACATAATCTACACGGTGCCCACAAAGTCTGTATGCGTAATCTACACGGTGCCCACAAAGTCTGGCTACATAAGCTACACGTTGCCCACAAAGTATGGCTACATAATCTACACGGTGCCCACAAAGTCTGTCTGCATAATTTAGCCAGACTTTGTGGACACCCTGTATATATATATATATATATATATATATATATATATATGTGTGTGTGTGTGTGTGTGTATAGAAATATTTAGTGGAGAAAGGTAGAATTGTTTGCTCTCTTAAATAGAGATTGGAATATGTTTATGTAAGCATACATAGTGTTTCACCGTCGGAAGAGTGGCTATTTTAGACTAATTTTGAATGATATAATTTATGAAATTGGCAGAATTGTCAAGAAACAATTGTAACTAATATAAGAAGACACAGTATGATGCTCTCATTTTTTTTATTATTATTGTCTTAATTTTGTGAACATATTATTTACGTCATTTATATTATATATGGAAAGTTTGCAAATAAAAAATTAATCTCTTTTAAGAAGAAAACCTCTTTATTTTTTGTTTTTAAAGAATTATATAAAAGCTAGCATTGTCCAAATGCCAGGCTTACAGTTGAAATGGATCAACAACAATAAACTGCGTTTCTCACTTTTTATGGCCACGCATCAATTGCAGAGCGCCAATGAACGACCATCACTGATCGTATAATTAAACGAAGTTTACACCAATGTTGTTATGTGTTCTTTCGCTAAAAAAATTTCCAATAAAAACAGTAAAAGCATATACTAGGCGTTCTAATTTGTTGAAGCCGACACCGACAACAACGTCTACATGGTTTGGTCGCACAATTCCATTCACAGTCTGATTGCATCTCATTTAATACTCTTTTATATGTTTATAACACACATTTAAAAACATCCCCATTTATATCGATTGGCACACATAATATTCCTGATAATAGACCATGATCTCAATTAGAATATATATATATATATATATATATATATATATATATATATATACATGTGTGTGCGCGTGCGCGTGAGTGTTTGTGCGCGCGTGTGTATTAGCCATACGGCGTTGCACATCGTAAAATACGCTGTAATATGAACAGATTCATTCTTATTTCGTAATTTTTATTGTAGAGTAAATTTTATTTATTTTATTTTATTTTTTTTTTACACAGTGATCACCACTTATCAAGGCCCGGAAGCCACTCAGGGATAAGGGTTATTGCAAGTACATCACGTTAGTGAGGAGATTTTATGAAGTGTTTAATTAGGGGGGCGGTTCATTAGGAATTTGTTAACATTAGACTTGAAGACATCCAAGTTGTAGTCCGGAGGGAAGCAGGCAGACGGAACAGAGTTCCACAGGCGTGCAGTTCTAAGAAAGAAGCTTTGCTCATGAAATCCGCGTTTTGATTTAGGCACAGATATAGAGTGGGGGAAATTTTTCACAGTGGATTCAGCTAGACGGGTGATTTTCGTGAAAGTTTGGCGAGGGGGGACCAGGGATTGGAGTTCAGACGAGCACCTGCCATGAAAATAACGATAAAACAAGGATAGGCTCGCAACGTCTCTTCTGTGGGAGAGGGGTTGCAGGGTAGAGAAAAAGGGCATCCCCCACTAAACCACGAAGTCTATTTTGTACTCTGTCAAGGCATGATAGGCTGTTTTTGGCAGCTCCTGCCCAGATATGGCAACAGTATTCCATCCTTGGCCGTACTTGGCTTTTATATAGATAGAGAATTGAATCAGTAGTGAGATATCTTCTGGAGCGGTAGAAGGATCCCACCATCTTTCCTGCGACCTTGGCAACAGACTTGATGTACGTGTTCCATTTCAGATCAGGAGTAAAGGTCAAACCCAGAAGCTTGTCAAAACACGGGGCCTCACCCAGACGAGAGCCATCCATCACAATTGATGCCAGCTGGGGATCAGAGCGTTGATGATGTAAGGATAGGAGTTTGGTTTTAGATGCATTAAAGGTAACTAGCCACATCTTCCCCCACTGAACCACGCGCTCGAGATCAGAGGAGAGAGAATCCGAGAGAACTTCGTCATTTACAGCCTTTGATGTGTTGCCGTAGATGGTCGTGTCATCAGCATAGATGTCAACGAATGATTTAAGTATGTGTTTATGGAGGTCATTGATGTAGATCAGGAAGAGAGTTGGGCCGAGGATTGACCCCTGAGGGACTCCAGCATTTATATTGCAGGCCTCCGATTTTTGTCCATCTACCACTACTCTTATGAGCCTATCGGAGAGAAATGATTTAATGATTGAGAAAACATTTCCAGTTATACCGTAGCTGGAAATCTTGTGAAGTACACCCTTATGCCATACTTTGTCAAAGGCCTTTGATATGTCAAGAGCAATTGCCCTAGAAAGGAAGCCTTTGTCAAGAGATTCACTAATCCTGTGGAATATAACCGTCAGCACATCTGCGGTAGATCTTGCAGAGCGGAAACCATATTGTGTGTCACTAAGAAGGTTGTTTCTGCTGAGGTGGTTGACTATTTCTCTATTTAATATTGATTCCAGTAACTTACTCATAACACAGAGAAGACTTATTGGTCTGTATTGAGAGGGAGATGACTTATCACCTGAATTCTTAAATACAGGGCAAACTGAGTAGGTCTTCCAGGGGGTCGGAAAGCACTTCTCCTTAAGGCAGCGCTTAAATAGTTTCGTAAGTATGGGAGCAAGTTCTGGTTGAAGCTTTTTTACACTATAATTGGGATGCCATCAGGGCCAGTTGCTTTACTGGAATCTAGGTTTTTTATTAGCTTGGCGACCTCATGCACGGATATTTGTATATTACCTAGCTTGTTCTGTGTTATAGGAGGAAATATGGGGAGTTGATGGCCTTCGTCGCATAGGGTAGAATTAGCTGCAAAGTTCTTTGCAAATAGTTTGGCCTTGTCTGACGCTGACGAGATAACCTCTGGTCCATTGATAATGGTTGGGATAGAACGCACACTTCTGTTCAGGATCCTATTTGTTATTTGCCAAAACTGGTGGGAACCAAGCCGCTGATCAGCTACCTTGGATTTAACAGACTGGGCATATAGCTCTCTTGCATTTTTTATTACTCTTTTACAGTGGTTGCTGGCAGTCCTGAAAGCAGCTTTAGTCTCAGTGCATCTATTACGTTGGTAGTTATGGAAAAAGTGATTTCTGTGCGCGATAGCAGACGCACATTCTGGGGAGAACCATGGCTGGCTGTTAGGTTTTTGTTGGAATTTTTTTGATGGTATGAATTGGTCTATGCCTACAATTAACCATTCGGTCGGATCTGATACTATAGAGGACACTTCCTTTTTAAACATAGAATGCAGAGGTAAATCAGATATGAATGTACGGAAGCTATCCCAGTCAGCCATAGAGTATCGGTATACAGTACGGTGGAGGGGTACGTCTGATGGCTTCTTACATTTTGTTTTTATCTTAACTGATACGACGGAGTGGTCGGAGGATCCTAAAGGAGAATGAACGGTACATGAACATAGCTCAGGGGAAGTTGAAAGAAAAAGGTCTAAGAGGCTTGCATATTGATTGGGTGTATCGGGCACACGGGTGGGTTCGCGAACAATCTGAGTGAGGTCATAAGCAATGGCAAAATCATGACAAAACCTCCCCTCATCATCTGTCTTATTTGAATGGGTCAGCCATTCCACGTTATGGATGTTGAAGTCACCACAGATGTGGATGTTAGCCGAGGGATGTGAAGACAGTATGTGGTCTATTTTCTCAGATATGCTCTTAAAGATAGTAACTC
The DNA here is from genome assembly GCF_053919585.1 of Euprymna scolopes. Classification (NCBI taxonomy): domain Eukaryota; kingdom Metazoa; phylum Mollusca; class Cephalopoda; order Sepiida; family Sepiolidae; genus Euprymna; species Euprymna scolopes. Next base: position 13,361,120 of record NC_136491.1, on the reverse strand, counting down.
CTCTGTTGTGGGGCCTATAGAGGGCAAATATAAATGCAGTGGTGTTAGCAAGTGCAACCCTGAAGCACATATAGGGTAAATTAGGATCTTCTCTAGAGATATCCCTGCCACATGGGAAGCCATCCTTAATGTAGGCACATATTCCATGCCCATGGCGATCTTGGGAGTCAGATTTAGCTGTTAAATTGGAGTATCCATTAATTATGAACTCATCTTGGGAAGTGGTCGGCCCTATTCCAGTTTCACATAGAAATAATATGTCCGGTTTCGTCTCCTGTAATTGGGTTTCAACCTCTGGAAGGTTGGAACGTAGACCCTTGATATTGGAGAAGGAGACCTGGTAGTAGGGGTCTACGCTGGAAGATGGGGTTCTAGGTTTAATCGAGTTTTTATTCTGGAGATATTTCATGTTTACAAAAAAAGATTCATCATGTGGAATCGAAACCAAAACATTCTGCTCTCCAGCTTTAAGCGTTATTTAGCGTTTAAACCTTCATTGCTACCGCGTGAAATACCGCCAGATGCATAAAAGGCTAAAAATTTAGGGGATTCAAGCTAAAAAAATATATGTGCACGTGCTCAGAAGTTAGTAGTTTTACTCTTGCGAAGGTCAACATTTTTGTTTCAATTTTAACCCCAGATATTTTTATAGACTAAAATCTAATTGGGAATCTTCCATAAATCTAAATACTCAATATATCAAGTTTCCATTCTGTTCACCAATATTCAGAAAAGAGTTGCTGAGTAGCGCGCACACAGATCAAGGTTTCTTTCATGTATGCATTTTACCGTGTTATAATTGCAAACGCGACATCTGTCATTATTTTTTTTAATCCAATACAAAATTCTGTTCTTTCATTTACGTCAAACATTTGCTAGAATAAAGATTTTAATTATTTTCTGAAAGGAAAGGAAATGAAAATATATTTTTCTTTATACACTCAGTGTATATGTATCATGGCACATGTTTGTGGAATACAGTTTAGTAGTTCATTATTATTATTATCTAGTTTTATTACAGAAAATATATGTTAAGACATTCTTCATTTTATTATTGGGTTACGCTTATATCAAATTTCAACCTAGCATTCACCGTTTCGTTCAATATATGTGAATTGTACTTCGCTCTATAAACTGTGTTTATCGCTTTATTGCACACTTGTGCCCCACGAAGTAGACACCTTCGACAAACCCGACAGGCAGCTAAATCCCACCCCCACACAGTAGAGATCCCTAGGTGTAAAAGATCTTTCTACTCCAGTAGTTTCTCCCCCAGAACCGCTAAACTCTGGAATCCCATTCCAGGCCACTGCTTCCCCAAATGTACTGACATGCAGAAATTCAAGTGTAACGTGAACCGATATCTTGCTGCCCAAATCCCAACATAGTACCCCAGTAGTTGTTGCCCCGGATAGTAACCCCCTATACCAAAGTGACAATGTGCCTTGTTTGGGGTGAAAATGTAAAAAAAAAATCATAATTTTGTAAAATAATTCCAATAATATTAATGAGACAGAAATTTAAATTTTGCACACTTTTTCTACAATTTGTTTTCCTATCTTGTTTTGGCCCGTTGGATATAGGCCTTCGGTCACTCTGACAGACTGACAGACACGTTTACTTTATATATATATATATATATATATATATATATATATATATATATATATATATTGAGCAAAACGATTCATAATTGTAAATTTAAAATCAGTTTCAAAAGGAAAAACAAACAAAATTATTGAAATGAAACTTATTTTAAATTCACAATAATAAATCATTTTACTCAATATTAATATAGCTCTCGGATATCTATACCTATTGAGCTTATTATATCTCTACAGTAAAATGGGCACTGTTTTCTTTTAATTGTATTAATACATTTACTAATACATTAAAATAAACTCTGCTCTGTAGAGTTCAGGTATAATTCTCTCTAAAAATATGAAAAAATACACACATATATATATATATATATATATATATATATATATATATATTAAGGTAATTGTGGGGCCTAAAGAAAAAAACCATTTAGACAGACGCGAACAACAGGATTAATAATAAAGAATATAGCGTATAAAGACACCTTGTCGGTATTTACGACTGCTAGTGGGATAGTCTGTAGTACCACATCACGTCGCGATATTTTCCCCCACTAAAGAATGAATCTTCTGGTTTATACAATAGTCAAAGAGTCTATTAGAAGTGTATGGGTTAGTTCCCATAACAGTAACAATGAGTGATAATACTTGTATATATTATTCTGAATAATGAGAAACCTAAATCAATGATAAGAATTATAGGGAAAAAGGACAGATATACTATTTAGTTATGCAAGAAGAATCTCTGAAAAATGTGTAACAGTTTGCTAATTATCTAATTTTTATATAAATATATGTATAGTGTTTGTGTGTGTATGTGTGTGTGTGTGTGTGTGTATGTGCGCGCGCCTTTTGTGGAGGAGTATAGTATAGCAAAGACAGCGTTGCACAAAAGACATTTTAATGGCTAAGTTCGTGTCTATTTTTCCGGTTTTAAGACGCGAGTTGGAGAGTACACCAGCTTGGAAAACGTCCGTAAACGCAGAGCGCGTGGATCACATGATATGAAAGCCAGCAGAAGGTAGAGGTAAAAGCAGATAGAAAATGGCAGCAATAAAAACGGTTTCAGTTCAAATTGATCTTTTAAGTGACTTGGCCGTTTCGACGGAAGAAGCTCGTAGCTTGTTACTGCCTACACATTCCCTTTACCATTGGACAAATGGCTTCGAATGAATATGGGTAAGGCACTTAGCATAAAATCTTATCGTTGGGGATAAAACATATGTGTGAGAATAATAGCAAACATTATATATATGTATATATATATATATATATATATGTTTCTGTAGAAATATATTTACTTATAATATATACCAATCCTTATTTAAGAAGCTAAATACAATTATTTTTTTTTACATGGAGGTCACCACTTGTCAAGGCCCAGAAGTCACTCGAGGATAAGGGTTATTGTGTGCACAGTAATCAATGGGATAGTGTTGTAGTATTCGTTAGTATTGGAGATTTGATAAAGTGTCATTACTTAAGGGGGCGGTTCATCCGGAATTTGTTTATGTTGGACTTGAAGACATCCAAGTTGAAGTCAGGAGGGAAACAGGCAAGCGGTAGAGAGTTCCACAGGCGTTCAGCTCTAAGAAAGAAGCTTTGTTTATGGAATCTACGTTTTGATTGCTGTGAGTGATTTGTTTGGGTGATTTGATTTAAGTATTCGTCCAGGGGTACCATGTGACCTGATTTTCCTGAGAAGCTTTGTTCATGGAATCTACGATTTGATCTACGATTTGATCTACGATTTTATCTACGATTGAATTACAAAGCAATACAGTGAATAAATGACAAAAAATCTATATCCCAAAACTCCTGACTATCTTATAATATAACTTTAAAACATTGAACCGAACATCAAGAATTAAATGCGTTTTATAGTTTAAACCTATAATAAAATACTGATTCGCAAGCTTTTTTAATATCAGATATGCGTAGAAAATACCATCAGACTAAGATATCAGAAGATTTTCGCACAGCTTTTGGATATACGGGACGATAAATCGCATTCATAAAATTGTTGCGCGTAAAAGAATGCAAAAGAAAAATGCTGGAAAAGGGATGATGAAATCGATACACAATTTAAATCATGAATCGTGTATCGATTACCGGTTGTGTCATATCCAAATCAGGAACTTCTGCATTCTATTTCTCACCTCCTGGTCTCAGAATAAATAGTTGTGACTTCGTCGAACTTCTGTGTTCCCGATCTGGAAGTGCATATTCATATCGATTATTGTTCTATGGTCGTGCTTTATTGGACATGAACCTGATTGATTCGCATAATGGATGATGTTGGCGATTATGTATATTCAGTGAATCTTGGCCTATTTCCTTTGACGAGTTAAGAGCATAAGTGATTCACTGATTGATATACTAATTAAGTGATTGATTTTGCGCTACGAAACAGATACCGCCAAGAATTGTAAATGTCGACCGAATTAAAGGAATAAATTATAAGATGGTAAACATCATGAATTTTGGAATATAGTTTTTTGTCATTTATTCACTATAACTGTGTGTGTGCCTGCGTGTGTGTGCTTACGTATATATATATATATATATATATATATATATATATATGGGGAGAGAGAAAGAGAGAGAGAGAGTGTGTGTATGCGTGTGTATTTAAAAGGCGGCGTAGTTCATATTGCGAACTCTGTTTTATTTAAATGCGGATTTGGCAAATATCAATTATTTTGACTTCACCTTGATTTTGGCAATTTATCCCGGAGCAACTGACAACCAAACAACGTTTGCAAGATGTGCAAATTTATTTTGCAAATCACTGTTCACTTCAAGCAGTACTTTGTGAATGACGTGAGTTTATGCTGTTTATTTTCAACCATCGAAACGATTAATTAGAGAAATTGTGAATATTGTTCGAACGACACGCACTATAAATGAAAACACATATTCTGTATAACGTCCTTCAATCTGCACATAACAAGATATATCTGATGTACAGCATAGTGTTGATGGTGTGTAAGAAAACTTGTGTTTAGATCTTGGTTTGCGCATTTGCAAGATAAAAAAAAGAGTTGAATGAAAATGCTCATCACCCATAAAGTACATCCACAATCACATTTCAAAATTTTCTTCAGTTACGTTTAGACTACTCTGATTGATTTCAGATTTAAATAGAATGAATATGCGTTCGGATTTATGCATAAGATGTTTATTCACATTGCATTTATATGTCTGCTCCCAAAGCCATGTCCTATATATTCTCGTGTCGCATAAATAGGTAAAATAGTTTTGTATATATTTATTTATTCCATTTTCACCCCGAAAAAGGCACAGTAACACGTTGATGTAGGGGGTTACTAACGGGGACATAAGTTTCAGGGATACTATGTAGGGAATTGAGCAGCATGATGCCTGATTACATAATACTTGCATTCTGCATGTCAATACAGTTGGGAAAACAGGAACCAAGAAGGGAGTTCCAGAGTCGTGCAATTCTGGTGAAAAAAACTATTAGAGTAAAAGGCCTTCTTCCGTCTAAGGATCTCTTCTGTGTAAGGGGGAGATTTTGCTGCTTGTCAGGTTGGTCGGGAAGATTTATGTCAAGGGGTACACGGGCTTGTAGTTCGTTAGAGAATCCATTATTTTAATACTTCTAAAACAGGCAGACAGATGAAACATTTTGTTGATGGGACAGAGGCCAATGGTTAGATGACAGTTCAGGAGCTATTAGGCTGACGACTCTCTTTTGAACCCTCTCCAGGAGTGAGGGACTAGTAGCAGATGCTTCAGCCAAAATGTAACAACACTACTCCATAAATGGGACGAAGGGTGGCCTTGTAAAGGTAAGGATACTTTCAGGCGAAAGTAAGTTTCTTGCATGGAAGAGAGCCCACCTTCCTCGCATCGGTGCATCCAAAGAGGCGTTAGGTTTGAGTTTGTTTTCCCACCCTAGTGGTCTTGGTCAGGCGGTGCTAAGGTTCTACGGAACCCAGTCCCGAGAAAAGTTTAAATAAAGTAGGGTTAGTTAGGTTTTAGCCACTTCGAGTGGAAAATACTTTATTAGATACTAACTAGGTCAAGTATGAGAGTTGATCCTGTCCCCGATTTTATTTTTTAATCGGCAATAGGAGAGCTTCCAAAGATGCCCAGTTCACCCTTGTTTTGTCCCCGGTCTGTTGCCCCTATACGTACATATATCTTGGAAGACGTCGTCCAGTCCCTATGTTACCCATCCCTATCTAATTTGTTTTCAAAATATCGTCCCTAGGTCCGCCACTCCCCCACTAGGGAACGACCTGCTTTCTTTCGATCTTCGGGACCGGAAGACAGTGGGCACTTCATATTAGAAGTGGGTTGGGAGGATCCTTTACTAACCTGACCCCATAGGTATTTTGTTTACTTGTTTTCTTTTTCTTTCTTTTTGGGTGTATCTTAGCTTACCTCCTCCCCATCTTCTCATCCCTCATTCAATTAAAAATAAAATGCCCTTTGTTTGTACATATAATTTTTGTTTATGTTAAATTGTAAATAATTTTTTATTTTAATTTGTTTTTGTAAACAAAGCCGACACATAAACTGAGGAGATTTTAAGTAGTTAAACTCCATGGTAAGAATGAGGTATTATGGCGATAGTGCCTTTGTGTAGGGAAATTTAATAAAGTCTTTTAAAGACCTAGCAATTAGTTAGCAATGACCTTCGAACTCCACTTTCCCCTACCGGCCCCATGCCTAAGTGTCTTAGCCCCCAAATGAGGCTCTGGCAGTAGATAATTCCAGTGCCGGAGCCAAACACTAAATAAAGCCCACCTTCCTCGCATCGGCCCTGGCAATGCTCTCAATATATCTGTTCCAACGCGTTGCCCGTGAACGCTAAGCCGAGGAGTTTGAAAGAAGTACTTTCAAGTAATATAACTTTAGCCATAGCTATTGTTTTTAGATAAGGTTTCTTGTAATAATTTCAGGAAGCAAGTTAAGTCTTGGCAGCATTGAGTGTGACCATTCATTTAGTCCCTATTACACTACAAATTGGAGGTCTTCATTCGATTTTCCCCTCGTGCCTGTTATAGAGCGTGGTGTCATCAGCAAGTATATTAATCTCAGAGATAATTTTATCAGGGAGGCTATTTATGAATATTAGGAATAATTAAGGATCAAGGATAGGCCCCTGAGGTACAACGCATTTATATCATATAGTTTAGGTGTACGAACGTCGGGGACTACCTGGATAATTCACCTATTTAAGAAGGATTTAATTATGTTAAGTATTCGTCCAGTGGTACCATATAATCTGATTTCCTGAGAAGAACATCGTGCCATACCATGTCAACAGCCTTAGATATATCTAGGGCTACCACTCTACCCTTCCCTGCTTTGTCCAGTGTATAGTACATAGGTTCAGAGATAACAGTTAGATATCTGCTTGCCTAAATGCATCTTGTTGGTCGGTCAGAAGTTTAGCAGTTGTAAGGTGATGGACTCGAACTTGGTTGATTATGGACTCAAATATTTTGTCGAAAAGCGGGAGGAGGCTAATGGAGCGTTAATTTAATGGGTCAGTTCTTTTCGTCAGAATTCTTGTAACTCGAGAACTGGTACGGCAGAAGCATTTCTTAATAGAACAGCCTGGATGAGATCGGGTCTACATTCGTTTTAGGTGTCTAGTTTTTTTATGATACCATGCACTTGTGAAGAGGTGATTTTAGATCATCCAATGTGGCGTCTGTCCGCAAAATGAAATATCAGCGAGGGTGTGGTTTCTGAGTCCAATGTGGAGTTTGCAGTAAACCGACTAGCAAGCAAGTTGCCTTCTCGGTTGCCGTGCAAACAACCTCATGATAGTAGGGGAAATTGTTGATTGGCCATTATTTACTACACTGTTGCAGAAATCACGGGTTTCTATTTTCTGTGCTTCGATATGTTTTCTGGTGGTTTCGGTATATTCTTTAATAGCTGTCGCTATTTCTTTCTTGCGATTACTTCTAGCTTCTATAAACCTTTGTCTGGTTTTACTGGATTTATGTCGGTTACATCTGCGGTATGCATGCTGGCTTTAAGCAATGGCAGCTGCATAAGTAGAAGCAAACCATTGGGGAGAGTGGGGTTTGCTATAGAATTTACGCGTGGGAACATGTGCTTCAATTGCCGTTTGAACAATTGAGTGGGCTCATTTGCGCACTGTTCAGTGAGAAGAGATGCCATGAGGCATCTCTGATGAGATCCCTGATGGCTTCAAAACAACATGATATTGTAAAACACAAAGAAAAGATCTAATGAGACGCAAAATAAATTTCACTACACGCGTTGCTTCATAAAATCTGATAAGACGCAGAGCACTGTTCAATATACGCGGGTCTGAACACTTCCAAAACTCTTGCATGCGACCTGCTTTTATCATGTCCAGCATGCCTAATAAGCAGGTGTTTCATGCCACCATGAGAGAACTGTGCGAGATCGAGGGCGTTAAAAGCTCTCGGACGCCATCTTGTCTCTTTTTGATTTCTCTTTCTCAGCCCGTATGACAAAAGGCCGTTTCCGATATGAGTGTTGTATTGTTTATTTATCGTTTAGTACAGCCACACAAAACATAAACGCGTAGCCGCTTGCTTCTTTGATGAACGTCAACGCTATCTGATCTTACGATCACACAGAGGGCATTGCGGGGTTGAGCTTTTATTCTGCGCACTTCTGCGAAGGGGCACATTCATAATCTGGTTCCGTTTCCGGTTCCAGTTCCGGTTCCGGTTCCGGTTCTGGTTCTGGTTCTGGTTCTGCCTTATCAGACGAACTAGAGCCAATACTCTCTGACAGAGGGGTTCACTGACTGCGTTTGTCAGCAGCTCGTCACTAGATAAGCCATCGCTTTCTTCTGTAGTTGTATGATGTATCTCGGAAGCCGGACGAAGGTCGCGCATATGGCGTGGGGTTCCATCAACTACTGCTGGCTGATCACCATAGATATTTGTCTTCGTTTGAACTTGGTGTTGAACCGGGTTCTGGGATTCTCACTCAAACTGGATCCCCTATATGTTGTGGTCTTCCTCGTCGATTGGCCCTGTTGTGTCAATTCCTTCTACTCTGACATGGTGAGTGTGTATAGCATTGTTGCGGGCGACTTCTGATTCTTTGGCGTAATACGTCCCCTCTGTAATGGTACATGGATTTCTGGCAGCAATTCTCTTAATGCTGAGATAGCTCCTTTCAGCAATGCCATTCCTGATGGCACATTAAAATATCACAATAGTTGTCGGGCGCCTCATTCATCTAACAATTGCCGGATTGTTGGCTGCAAACAGCGTCACCGTTTTCCGTCAAGACGTCTTTCAGCGCACCTCGCTGAGAAAAGATGGACCATAACTAGCGAACAACATTTGCCGAATCTGGTCGAGTTATTTGTCGCCACACCGCAAAATGCGTTGGTCCACAATAAATAATGCTTTAAAAAAGCTTCCCATATAATGGATGATATCCATCGCCACCCGTTGCTACACGTCCTTAACTTTCAATTGACCTTTATGCCATTGCTCTCGTGCAGGATGAACCGACTGACATGCCTCACAGTGCTTGACGATCTGTCTGACTTCTGCCCTTGTCACTGTCGGATCTACTCGCCTCACAAAATACAGGTTCCTCTTGATACCTGAATGTCCGTTCTGTGCAGGAATCTCCTGTATTTGCGAATTTGCCAATTACAACTGCACAGGATCGAACAGTGTGCTCCACACCCATTTTAACGGCTTCATACTATCTGTGAAACACACGGTTTATTGGTCAGCACGATTACAGCGTGATGCTATTAGCGTTACACTCACCGATAGCCTGTACTCAGAGACTAGACACTTCAGCGTGTTTGGTCTTCGCCGGATCAACATTTCACTGGCTGCCTTAGTACGAATTCGTGCTCGACCCAAAAGTCTGTCGGACACCCAGTTGTAGACGAAGGGAGAATATGTGTACAGGTGAACTTTTGACTGCCATTGAAGTGCCAGATTTATGCCTTTTATAACAGCGTCCAACTCCACCAGGTCGATCTGCATAACTTACGGGTCATAGCCAACATGCGTCCTCAAACACAACATTCCCAACGAGTATGGTCCTTTTCATTCACTCTCTCCAGAGTTCCATTATCATTAGAGTAATGAGAGCATCATTAGGTACATCATCCCAACCTGAAGTCACCAAATTCGCTCTGCGTTTAATAACACCTACAGCTGCACGGAGCAACCATCGGCTGATAACTGACCAACAAGCTTCCCACACAAAAAAGTCCGCCCTGTATTAACGTCAGGGATGTATGGAATCTCAATGCTATCATAGGGCGCCTCCTTCCTCGCAAATCTCCAACTCCAATACGTGTGCTCCGCCTTTTAGACGACGTTCAGAATCCTTGCACAGCCAACCTGGGCTAATTTTTCTCGGGCACGTGTTCCAGACTGTACATTCTCATTACTCAATGTAGGGTGATTTTGCGTCCTCAATTGTCTTTTCCTGGGACAGTACCGCATTCACAATAGTCTTCATCATCTGTGGTACTACATTCAGACCAAAGCTGAGTCGTGTCAAGTAATACCTCCGACCCCAAACCACAGTGTCTGGAACAGCCACAACGTCTCATCCACTCTCAGCCGCAAATAGACCTTCCGCAAATCTTATATTGACACATTGGAGCGTTTCTGGTGCCATTCCCTTAGTTTACTGGCGCACACGTCAGCATCAGTAGTGTAAGCCTCTATATGCTAGTTGAGTTCACGATAGTCAAGCACCGGTTACACCTTCGACTTATTATGCTGGACCACCGCTATTAAGGGTATCAGACCTTTGGGGTGTCCAAACTTTCGTCAGGGTAGGGGATCAACCATCGATCTCGGGCCCATACCACTTATATTCATCACGACCCTCATCATCGATGCGGTAGTCCGTGACGCCATTCTTAAGTTCAGTTGGCGCTCTTCCTTCAGTCCACTTCTTTGATGCAGACAAGGCCTTCCGTGGATGGTCGTAGTCCACCTTGAAATCAGGGCAATCGATGTGGACCGGAGAACACACTGGGCCTTGCAAAAAGCACACGCTCTTATCTCGTTCAATAACAACTCCCTCTAGCGCCATGATAGCATCATATCCTAGCCATAAGTCGAACACCAGTAAACCCCTTTGCATCAGCAATTCATCGATTTCCGCGGCCACACCGATGTTCGTATGGATCTGTACGGTTCCGGCTCCACATCATGCTTGCGTCACGCCGCCTATTGTGGTGACTTTGATGTTCTTCTTATTCCAGGTTCGACACAGTCTGGCATTCACTATGATATGTGAGCAGCCTTAGTCAATAAGAGCTGAGCAAGGAAACTGGTTTACATATATAGTCTTTGTTGGTTTTGCCTCACTTACATTTTGTCCGGAGAGCAGAGTGGCGCTGATGTCCTGTCCTCTGACACGTTTCCCGCACAGTTAGGAGCTAAGTGTCCAATACCACTGCATTGGAAACAGCGCGTACGTTCCCGCCCCCATGACAGTGCAACTTTTCGCAAAATGATCCTGCCGGTCTCTGCGGAAACATCTCCCATTGGTTGTAGAGCTAAGATTAGGAGTCTCCCCTCTACTATTCTGGGTTCCCCAGACTAGGAATCTCTCCTGTACTACTGGTTCCTCTCTGTTAATGGCTCGGGCGCATCCCAGCAAGCGTTCCATAGGCGTTGCTGAAATACTGTTGGAGCCTCTCAGCAGTGGCTTTACACGGGTTGGAAGGCCGACCACAAACGCTTACGCATATGTCCGTTTCGATACTCAACCACCAAACAGGATTGCGAGGTTTTTCAACTCTGCAAAATAAAAAAAACAACAAAAAACATCCCAGTTTCTCCTGGCATGAGTCTCCTCGAATCGAATTTCTCAAAGGTCGTACACGGATCCATGGCAAATACCTTATACAGTATATTTTTAATTCCTGTAAAGTCAGTCCTCTCGGCAACACTAAGTTGTTGATATACACTCAAGGCGCCTCCAGCCAATCTTAAGGGAATCACCGTGTGTATCTTCTTTACTTCACAAAGATTGCACGTAAATTCGACGCTTTCGACCCAGTCAACAACAGATATGGACAGGTCAATTCGGGTATTAGCTTCAAATGTGGCCGATTTCTTGATTGGAGAAACCAGAAAGGTGGAGATTAATAAGCTCCTGACGATCACTAAGATTAAGTCAAGGCATCTGGACTAAATGTTACTTAGTATAACCTGAAACAACAACAACTTCGATTAGAGATGCTTTGTTGCTTAAAAGGTGGATATTCAAAGCTGGTTTTCAGATCATTTGTTCCTGCGGAGTCGCTTTTTGCTTCTCGATTTGAAGTTATTTTTTAAAACTGACGTAGATACTAGGATACTTCAGTAAAAAGCAAAATATGAACAAAAAAGATTATCGAGGGTCAAAAGGCTAATGCAATGGTGTATACGTTGTTTAAATAGTTACATTCAATTTAGTTTAAATTTGAGGTTTTTGAAAAATTGGCGAGTGCAGACCTTTTTGGGGCGCCACTATATATATATATATATATATATATATGTATGCATATACATATACATATACATATATATATATATATATATATATATATATGTATATATTAAAAGCATTAGGCTTCGAAAAAACTTGGTATAAAAAACATTTATGGCCACTTCTTACAATGAGTTTATTTTCTTTATTGAATTAACAAATAAATTCATAATTACCCATCATTATTTAATAGTGCCTACATTTTTCTTTTTTTAACATGTGTGGTCGAGCTGATATTCCACTCCACATGTTGATTTTCATATATATTGACAAGTTCCAACTTAGAGAATCATTCCATATTTTCAATACCTACGGACCACGTAATGCAAAAAAAAGAAGAAAAAACAAACAAAAAAAATCACGCTATCAACTAACTCACAGTAGAATTTTCACGGCCCGTTGTTCTATCATTGTTGCTAAGCGACGACATGGAAAAATGGCTTTATCGATGAAAGATATATATATAAATAACGGTTTCGATTATCAATTATCGGTAATTATCGAGGGTATTCTGAGACAAAACGTGAGTAAGATCACTTCCAGACATATGCACTAAAGTTCTGTAAATTATAAAGAAAGTCCGTTCAATCGTTTCGGAGTCTATAAGAAACGACCTTTCACATAGATACAATGTTGTATATATATATATATATATATATATATATATATATATATACTAGGAAAAGTACCCGTCGTTGATTGGGTTACAAAACAGCCTACAGTAAATGGACTCTAATTTATGAAAGTATGATAGGTTGTGAAAAGGAAGGCTTGTAAAGAGATAGCTTCGAATTTGGGGGTATCAAAACCAAAGCAAAATATAATGAAAGTAAAAATAAAATAGATAAACCCCATAATTTATTATACAATACCTGTTCACACTGAAACACTTACCACAATATTCTGTGGATCTATATTAAAAAAAACCTTGTTAAACTTTGTGACATATTTCCATTCTATGGGGGTCAGGTGCGAACGAACACCCCATAATTTTATTATACCATATTTCTTCAAACTGAAACATAATTATCAAAGTATACTTACGCAGATATATATGAAAAGTCTTTATTAAAGTTTGTGCCTACTTCTATGCTATGGAAGCCAGGCGGGAACGCAGACACCACAATTTTATTATACCATTCCTATTTAAGTTAAAACATACTTATCAAATTATTCTTATTTACATGTATATATATATATATAAAACACTTGTAAACGTTTATTTTTTTCATTTTTACATTTTTTATCTCCATACTTTTTGGACGAGCCGCGTACGCAGACTCCACATTTTGATGAATCATCATTATGCCAGATCAAGCATACCCATTCCTGTGTCTCGATACATCTTCTATCATTATATGCGATCAGTTTTCTATAATAGTCAACCATATAGGAGTCTATTCGTGACCAGACACACACAAAGACGTTAAGCTTTATATATATATATATATATATATATATATATATATATATATATATATATATATATGTATGTATGTATCGCCTCCTCCAACCACACCAATTTACTCATGAAACCTTTTGGGGTATATGTCACTAAAAGGTTTTGTGTGTGCGTGAGAAATAACAATGTGTCGGTGATTGTAGAGGAAAGTGAATAGATAGACGAATTTTAATGTAAAATCAACCCATTTACTCACGAACTAGGTCAGCAATTGAGACTTTTAACGGGAGATTAGATTTATCCGCAAAATAAACACGAACGATTGATCCGTGAGAGTGCGCCACGTGCAACAGCCGGACGCCTCATGACGATTCCCTTTCGGCTTATGTCGAAACCTTCGAGACGGAAAAATCAAGAGATAGTGAGATAAGACAAATAAGGTGGGTGGTATTAAAGGAAAAAGGCAGGAATGTTATTTTTTATGTATATAAACTTATAAATGATAATAGTCAGACGTTTATTTATTCATACGAAAGCGATTTACGTTTAAACTAATTAACCGATCATTATGAACTTTTGAACATAACTTCGTCGCGTAATGGGTGGCCTATATTTATTTTAATTTATCTTGATGCAAAACAGTAAACCATTTACCTTCGTCCGAATTCAAATATCTCCAAAGTTGTAAATATTTAAAAAATACGTATTAAACATCAATTTATAAATAATTCCTCCTCTTAGTATTAAAAAAACACATTTTAAGAGTTTTAAGAGAGTATTTTGTAGAAAGCATATCTTATTAAAAATTAAAATATGTCATAATTGCAACTATTGCTACCAGACACCATGTTTACTAGAATCCTAGAATTTCAATTATTTCGAAAATTTCTTGTCGTTTTAACTTTTCATATTTTTTATATTTTATAATCAAAAGTATTTAATAGGGGTATAATTTAATTGCTACTAATGATAATATTATACATGACGTTTATGCATATAATATATATTGTATACGTATATATGTGAGGTCTGATTACAAGGGTCTCAACACTAGAGCAACATGCTCTCACAAGAATTTCAGTATCGGGTAATTGCGTTGAGTGGGCCACCTGGGTTAAAATTTTTACGGGGAGCTGGAAAATGGCAAGCGCTCTCAACACAAGCCTAGGAAGAGGTTCAGGGACTCTACAAAGAATAATTGGAAAAACTTATAAATCGACATCGATACATGGGAAGAACTTACTCTGCAAAGGCTGAAGTAACGAAAGCTTGTACGTGAAAATTGTGATGCTCTAGAAACTAGAAAGCAGGCCCACAGCAATCTGAATCGAGAGCTTCGCAAAGTTTTAATTAATGGTCTTAACCCTGACACACAGAGCTGGAAATGCGACACTTGTGAACGAGTGCTTTTGTCAAAAACTGGAAACGTCAACCACCTTAAGTCACACAAAACTCTGGTTCAGGTCAACTTTGCACCTATTAATCCGAACCAACCTATCTGTTTAACATGCAGCAAAGTTTGCAAGTCTACTGATGATTTGAGGAGACATGTGATTGTTCATAGGAATACCCTTCAATCTCCAGAGGAAGTCAACTCGATGGAAATTGCTCAATTTGTATGTCACATCTGCTTCAAGATGTGCAACTCTGCGGGGGGAGTGCAGAGTCATCTGAGATGGCATAGGCGTCAAGATTGGGAGAACTCAATGTGACGTCAATCATCTGGAAAGATGAAGCAATCATTATATATATATATATATATATATATATATATATATATATATATATATGTATGTATATTAGGTTGGGGCAAAAATAATGTTGTTTCTTGACATTAAACTTCAAAAGATCATAACCCCTTTCATCATAAACTTTATTGATCGAAATAAGAACCATCACAATCGACACATTTTCGCTAACAAGAAATAAGCTTATTTATCTTATTAGCATCGAAATCCGGACTTCTGGAAGCGATGAAGTCATTCAAGGCCGATTCGGCGTCATGTTTGCCTTTGAAGCATATTTCTCGCAGGAAGTTGTCAAGATGCTTAAAAAAGGTGATTATCGGTGGACGAGGGATTCGGTAAATATGGCGGATGGGGCAGAATCTCGTAGCACAATTCGTTCAGCTCCTGCAGGGTCAGTTGAGCAACACAGTGGCGAGCGTTATCATGTAGGAGAATTGGTCCATTCAATACGGGCAAATACGTTCGAGCTTCTGGTGCATTTCATCAATTCATCGACAGTACTTCTCCGCCTTAATCGTTCTCACACTTTAACTTTTATCAGCGTTGTCTGGACTAAAAACAGTCACTAAATTGAATATTTGCGAACATTATTCGTCAATTCTGTTTGTCTTCTGTATTCAGAGATATTCCAATATAGTCTATGTTCATAAATAAATATTTCATCGTCAAATATGAGTACATGCATACACTTTTGAGACAGCCTGAGCACACACACACGCACACGCACACACATATATATATATACATATATATATATATATACATATATATATTGAGAGAGAGAGAGAGAGAGAGAGAGAGAGAGAGAGAGAGAGAGAGAAGAAGAAAAAAAAGAAATAGAGAGAAAAATACAGATAGAAATTCAGAATGAGTAAAAATCAAATACACAATCAGGAGTCTTTTGAAAGGGTTCCGAGTAAATTCTGTGCCGATTCTCGATATTGATGAAAATATATTTCTGGTCGACGTGATACGTCTGAAGAAGGTCGGAGGATACATCCCTGGAAATGTGAAAATAACAATCAACATAAGAATACTAGTTCATAATAAATATAATATAATTATATATAATTCAAAATATCAATACTTGTCTCAGAACCTGAAAAAAAACTACAGTTCCCCTCTAAAATCTGAGTTCATAATATGAAAGGATTAAATAGGATGGAAAAAATGATTGAAATATATTTTTATGGTGGTCGATGGATAGATTGGATGGAGATAAGAAAATTAGTCAAATGATGTGTTCTACAAATAACTCTTGAATAAAAAAAATCTTTTTCATTGGAATTTCATTTGAGATTAGCAACACTGAAGATGTACTTTAGTTAGACCAGTTCTTACGGTACATGTTTTACACAAACTGGTTCTATGTTAACAAATTAAAATGGAGATATTGATAGATTATGGTAGAACTAGCATCGTATTCCGAAAAAAGGGGTCGAAAATAATTATATTGATCAGAACTTATTAGATTGCAAAGAAAAAAGTGCACTTGCAGTGATCTAGCAGCAGCTCTTCTATCATCGGTAAGACACTTTCTGGATGATCAAAATGATCCAACACTTTTCTAATGACCTTCGCAACAGGTTTCACGTAATTCCTCTATTTCAAATCTGAAGTAAAAATTGTAAACGTTTAGTAAACAAGCGACTTTTGCATGCTTTGCTAACAAGACTTCTATACTGATAATGATCGCTATTTCTCGATTGTTTATTTTTTTGTATAAAATGGGCATGTAATTTTGACTTAATATATGGTGCCATAGGCTGGGAGAATTATGTAATAACGAACGAATTACATACAATACGTAGTTAAAGCAAAATAAATTGTAAAATAAAATACGTATGAAATACGGTTATAAGCCAAATTACAACGCAATATTATGTAAAAAAAAACTACGTTTATTTTTAAATAAATATTTCTGCGATATACGTCATCATCAGAATTTTATATATTTTTCTTTTATTTTTCACCATGGTAGTAAATGGGAGAATACAGTTAGTATAGAATACGCGTGTTGATCACTATGGCAAGGGGGCACCTTGCCTTAAAAAATATACACCATTACATATGCCGAAAAATAATGTTTTTTAATTTTTTAACGTAAACAGCCGATGAGTTCGTGACTAAATATACAGCAATATGAAACAATATTGTGATGGATACCTTTTGAAAAGTAATAAATGACCAACTGTAAAATTGGATATTTAGAACATGGAAAATTATCATATTACACTATATATGCTCTGGAACCTAATTAAAACGCAATCATTGTACTTGGATATTTTCCAAATTTACAAAATTTTTATCTAATTTTTATTTTTATTATGAGAAAATTTATGTATGATACCTTTTTCTTATCCAGAACAATTGGTATATACAAATCGGGTAGACTTCACCTAAATGATTAAGCTTAATATATATATATATATATATATATATATATATATATATATATATATATATATATATATATATGTGTGTGGGGGATAGAGATGTAGAGAAAGAGAGAGAGTAAGAAAGAGAGAGAGAGAGAGAGAGTGCCAGACACAGAGATAATACATTCACAAAATCTAAGTAAAATTTGAATCTTCTTACTATGATAATTTAATTTTTTCTGAACCCATAACTTAAGTCGTGTAAACTGTATTTTGACACAAGTTTGTATCATACGATTGTACTTTTGTGGTTGAAAATATATGATAATTTTAGCCTACTTTGTTTCTCATAATATAGCAAATATCTATTAGAAATATTTCGAGATTGACGACGAAAGGCTTAATAAGAAACGCATTAATAAAAGCAACAATAAAATAGAGGAAAATAACAAAAATATAATACATAAAAAATAGGCAATATATAAAATTAAATGAACACTCTTTGTCTGTCTGTGTCACATACATCGTTAAAAACAAACTAATGCACTCTCATGAGATTCAGGGCGTATATATTTATAATTATAATTATCGTGCTTAAATATCCTCTCGAAACCCTCAGATAGTGCTTGAGAAAAATCCGTCTTGCTTTGGTTGCGTGTGAAAAGAATGGAAGCTAGAAAATATGGGAGTAGTCTGGAAGAAACGAAAGGAAGAAATAAGAGAAAATAACAAAAAAAGAACAAAGAAACACGTGTACATAAGAAAAGAAGGAACGAGATTGAAAATTAAAGCAGACGAATAAATGTCAGGTATTAATGAGAGAAAGAAAAAGGCAAACAAAAAGAAAGGAAAACGAGTGAACAGTAAACAAGGCATAAAAAAAGACTAAGTTCAGCATTTCCCTCCCGCATTTAGAAAAAAAAAGCCCCAGAGGGATGTCAAATTCTGGTGAACATGAACAATCGGTGCTGTTTTAGGCCTTAACATATCTAAATTTGGGCTCTGCACCATGAAAAAAAGAAATAACCAAGTCGATCATTTGTCCCCCACTATTTAGCCCGCAAAATCCCGACGGCCTTAACATATGTAAAGTTGAATTCAGAATCATGTAAAACTGATAAATAGACCTACACCGAAAATTTTGGACAAATATGCTAAAATAATCCCAAAAATGGAGTGTTTTAATTAGCTCTAAAAGAGCCCCTGGTCGCCCACCAAAGAGTTATCACGAAGTGCAAACAAAATTATATAGAAATCAGTTAGTTACAGCTTTTCAGAAAGTTTTATAAAAATCCAGAGCATCAATTTTTTTTTTAATAAGCACAAAAGTGTTAATTTTAACCATTTTAACCTGAAAGGCACCTTTTTCGGGGGCAACCGTAGTTTTCCCGGAAAATTTCTTCTGTTACTTTTTTACTCATATCATGTTTAATATTTGTGCAAAAAGTGCGGACAGACGAACGGACGGACTGACAAGAGTGAATTTATAGGTCCACCTTCCTTTTGTCGGGGAGCAAAAAAAAATAAAACAGAAAGAATAATATAAAGAACAACAAAAAGATCAATAATTATTATTAGTAGTAGTAGAAGGAAGAGGAAGACGAAGTAAAACAGAATAAGAGAAAAGGAAACAAGAAAAAGCGGGAGAAGAAGAGAAAGTAGTAGTAGTATTAGTATTATTATTATTAGTAGTAGTAGTAATAGTATTATTATTATTATTAGTAGTAGTAGTAATAGTAGTATTAGTATTAGTATTAGTATTAGTAGTAGTATTAGTAGTATTAGTAGTAGTAGTAGTAGTAGTAGTAGTAATGGCAGTTAGTGTTAGGACGATTAATCGAAATCAGAATCGGAAATCGGAAAAATCGGCACTTTCGGGGTATCGGAATCGGGAAAAAATGTGTACTTATTTTCCGATGCCAAAAAGGATTCATTTTCTATCTTCCATTATTTGATCTTTTTTTTTTTTTTTACACAGTGATCACCACTTATCAAGGCCCGGAAGCAACTCAGGGATAAGGGTTATAGCAAGTACATTACGTTAGTGAGGAGATTTGATGAAGTGTTTACTTAAGGGGGCGGTTCATTAGGAATTTTTTAACATTGGACTTGAAGACATCTAAGTTGTAGTCCGAAGGGAAGCAGGCAGACGGAACAGAGTTCCACAGGCGTGCAGTACTAAGAAAGAAGCTTTGTTCATGGAATCTACGTTTTGATTTAGGCACAGATAAAGAGTGGGGGAAATTTTTCACAGTGGATTCAGCTAGACGGGTGTTTTTCGTGAAAGATTGGCGAGGGGGGACCAGAGATTGGAGTTCAGACGATAATCTGCCATGGAAATAACGATAAAACAAGGACAGGCTCGCAACGTCTCTTCTGTGGAAGAGAGGTTGCAGGGTAGAGAAAAGCGCATCCCCCACTAAGCCACGAAGTCTATTTTGTACTCTTATTTAAAAAAAAATGTCCAACTGCTGGTAGTAATAATAAAATAATAATAAAATAAAAACACACTTGCATGTGTTTTTACGGTATTCGGGAAGAACGTAGGACGTTATAGTTAAATATTTAATGATTTATAAAAAAAAAAATCAGAATCGGAATCAGTCATTGTATCGGAATCGGGAGTTTAGTACAGAATTCGTAATTGTATCGGATTCGGGAAAATCGTCCCATCACTATTGGTAGTAAAGAAGAAGAAGAAGGAGGAAAACAAGAAGAAGAAAAAGTGAAGAATAAAAAATAAACAAAATAAGAGAAAACGAAAGATGAAGTCGTGAGAACAAAAAAGAACAAAGACGTAATAGTAAAAAAATAATAGAATACGTATTTAGAATGCCTCCCCACGGGACAGAGTTAGGCACCAGGGTCGTTTTTTAACGTGAAGAAAAGGAACAAAAATTAAAAATTGTCTCAGTTGTGAAGGATTTCTCCCCGGCTGAGAGAGAACAAGAAATCGAAGGGCAGCATCTGAATAGCAGATACTACACCTTGATCTTGGTCTGAAGGCCAAGAGCGTTGTTTCGACTTTATTATAATAGTAGTGGAAAAGGGAGAAATACAAGAATGAGAAACAGAAGTAGTAGAAAAAGGAAAAGAAGAAGCTGAAGAAGAAGAAGATGATGATGATGATGATGATGATGATGATGATGATGATGGACAACAACAACAACAACAACAAGAGCAGAAACAAGAACACAAGTTGGAGGCAAAGTGAAAACGAAAAACGAAAGAAAAGCAAAGAACCAAAAAAATAGTTCCAATTAAAAGAAAGACGACGATAATTACAATGCGAAACAAATATACAATGTCAGAGTTGACGTATCAAAGTTATTTTTAAACGTCTAAATCAATCGTCATGACATTTATTGCAGATCGATCAACATTAATGTTCGTGCTTAAGGGAGTGAAAGTAAATTAACAATGTTAGCAGACTGAAGCGTTTCATAGTCGTTCGCAAACGAAACCTCGGCGAAACGCGACAAGCATTTATTTAAGAAACTCATAAGTGATTCCTTTTAGTCAAGAAACGCCTTAATCGCAATTTTAGTAAATAAAGGTCACGTGTCTCCGTTGACGTGTTCGTTCTCTCGTCTTAAAGTCCTATTAAAATATCATTTACTAAGTGTCCAACACAAATTTGACACTTGTCGAGAAAAAAAAATGTCATATATTGGCTAATAATCGAATTAATCTGAAATTCAATTGTAATGTAAAGAATGTGAATATATTCGAGCACTTCTCAACAATCAGGTGATTGAATAGTGTAAGCTATAAATATAGACGGGTATGCAGCCTGGGAGAGAAGTCGAACGATAGGCCGAAAGCTGAAAGCTTAAGTATATTACCAGCTACGACCACGCACACCCGTACATTGGGGGAAATACAAGATTGCATTATTCGGTTACTGTTGCAAGGCCACTCAATCACTTCAAATGAATATATCTCTTTCTGGAAATCTAAACAGATATTCGAACGGAATCCATACATAACACCTTTATATATCGTTAACCTTACCCTCTCAGCTTTGTTTAGCCCAATATCTTTAGAAACACTTGTAATATAGTGCATATTAGCGTGTGGGAAGATATCATCATCAGCAGCAGCAAAGTATGTCTAACTTGCCAAGAGATTAGCAGTAGCCGAAACCCGTGCATATGTAAATTAGACCCTGTGCGCGAGAAGAAAAATAAAAAAATAAAAGCAGAAAGCTTATCACATGATCGGGAGAAATCAACGTCGAAGAAAACGGGCGTGTAAAGTCGAAGACGAGAATGGACCGACTGTAGCTGGCATGCGGTCGAAAGAAGAAGGAAAGTATACACCGGTCGAAACGGGCGATAGCGAGAGACTTTAAAGTAGTGCCGAGACGGGAAAGTAACGGTAATAGAAACATTTGTTAAAAAAGAAAAAATGCCGACCCGGATTTTTTATTTATTTCTTTTGTTTGTGACTGCAGCGTTACATGGTAACTTTTATTTGTGTTGCTTTATTTTCGCGTTGGATAGAAATATTTACGAGTTTTACAAGATACACCTGAAGAGGGTCGGATTTACATTGATCGAAACGTTGTGGAAATAACGCTCAAGATGAGAACAGCAGTTCCAATAGACAAAACTATACGAATTATTGACGTTCATCTAAAGAATTGAGGTAAATGGCACCTTAAAATGAATTCTAAGAACAATTTGAAATAACTCATACACCGTCAACTATAGCTATACAGTTCTTACCTAGAAAGGAAACAGAACTATTATACCTGAAGGAGTTATATGAGACAAAACAGATAATAAATCAACCTATGTAGATTTAGTATCTCTAATTATGCTGGAATAAATATAGCGGACAGGAAAAGGATAACGAAATACACAGTCTTATATATGACATAGATAAAAGCTGGAATATATATAATTCCAGTACTTATAGGAGTAATGCAACTCGTGAAAAAGGATGTCAAAAACTAGCTGACAAATATATCCGATGAACCAAGTGCAAGAAAGCTTCAAACAATTGCATTTAAAAAGACGGTTAGGATCTTTAAAAGATATCTCGGTTGAAAAATATGAGATAGTACATTTTTTACTTCTAGTAGGATGCCCCATCCCCAGCTTTAACAAACTGATGAAAAAGATATGTCAAAGAGAGGCTTGAAAGTGGCAGTATTAACCTTGCGTTCCTATTGATTTACCTTTCTACGAAAGTAGCGTTGGAGAGGAGAAAGTTTTTTTTAACGCAGACAAAAATCTACCTACGCAAAAAGGAGTATTTTGACTGAGACAAAATAAGTTACCCCAATCTCTAAAGATTTCTGGTTCTCTGACCAAAGGCAGACAAAATGAAAATGTAGTATTAAAACAGACTTTGTTTTTAGCTAAAAGACCAAAGCAAGTATATGGTTTGTTAGTGTGAGTTGAATTCGTAAAAGTTTCATGTAGAAAAAAATCGATTGATTGTAAAATTTATGTTTATATAGTGATCAATCACAAGTGCACATCAATCTCTTTACTTGTTTTGCTTGATATAGGATGGAGGTATTTTGAAAAACATATAGATCCGTTGATAACAGCTGTGTTATATGTTCAAAACGATCGCAGTTGTGTAGTAGTTTCATACAAAGATGAATGCAACACCAGTTGAAAAACAAAAATATGTAATGCATTTTCAAGTCATAAAATAATACAAAATGAAATAATAATCATGTTAACATGCGCTGCATATTTTAGTTTTGCATAGGAATGGTCACATTCAATGCTGCTAACACTAAGCTTATTTCCTTCAATAATTACTAGATGGCAAGTGCTCGATTAAGTTTTAATCTATGACCCCCCCCCTCGCCAAACTTTTACAAGAAAAACTCGTCTAGCTCGAAACACTACCAATAATTCCCCCCACTCTTTATCTGTGCCTTAACCTAAACGTAGATTCCATGAACAAAGTTTATTTCTTAGAAGTGCACGCCTGTGGAGCTGTTTTCCGTTTTCCTGCTTTCCAGCTGATTACAAGGTCACCATTCGCCCATGAATGGGGTATTGTTATCACATTTGGGTTGGAGCATCTGCTATTAGTCTCTCGCTCCTGGACAGGGTGAAAAAGAAAGTCGCCAACCTTTAGGTTCTAAACTGTAATCCAAGCTTCAGCCTCTGTCCCATCGATGAAACGTTGGATTCCTCTGCCTGTTCTACAAGTATTTTAACGGCGAATGCCCCGACAAACTACACGCCGTTGTACCTCTTCGATGTAAATATCCCGGATAAACACTAAAAGCAGCAAAATCCTAGCTTTACACAGTAGAGAGGCCATCTACTCTGATAGTTTTTCCCCAAAATTTTAGAACTCCTTTCCGGGTTCGTACTTTCCCCACTGTACTGACATGCAGAAGTTCAAGTGTAATGTGAACAGACATCTTGCTGCTTATGTCCCTACATAGTATCCCTGAAACTTATGTCCCCGATAGTAGCTCCTTTCATCAAAGTGTCATTATGTCTTGTTTGAGGTAAAAATGGAATTAAAAAATAAGTATCCCATTGAACAAAAAATGATTCTGAAACCAATCTTTGTAAGAAAATTATTTTTTCTAGGTTGCCTCTAAATAATGACGTGTGTCAATCTGTCTCTCCGGGACACAATATATGAAATATACAAATAGGTACAATAAAACAAGCTATATTTCTATCTATGTGTCCAGCTCTGTTTCCCCCGAAGGTCAGAATGTACTTGGAAAAGTTCAGAGATCTTGTTTGTGAACTTTTAAAGTTATCTGTATAAATAAAACTCTTATAAAAACCAAACGTCAAAGTTTGCGTAGTTTTAATCCACAGACGGTCTAGAACCTGGGTTTTAAGTGACAACAGAAGTGTGTATAATAATTTATACCCACCTCTGTACGAGAAAATATAACACCACGCCTTCAGTTGAGTAAGCTTATTTTTCAGGTTTTTCAGCGTGTTTAAGTAATTATGATAAATGGTCCAATCTCTGGAGATTTTAAAGCGGTCTTTTCCGAAGAATATATGTATATTGCTAAATTTTTATTTCTGATTTTAACTAAATCTAAACCATTGCTAACTCGAAGAATTGTGTTACTTGGATTTACGTGCTTCGCTTTGCTCAAGCACAATACCTCTGTTGCATGTTTACTAATTAACTTAGGAAAACGAGTAATAGACTTGCAATATGTTAATCAGTTTTGTACTCTTGCTTAATTTGACAAAGATTCCTGCGATTTCCCGTCAATAATAGTTTTGGGTGGACTGGCAGTCACCGGATAAAGCCGGGCAAAGTAACAAACGCGGGCAAATTTCCAAACAAACAAACAAACAGGCAATAATAGAAATATAATAAATAAAAAAAATAGCAAAACCCTACTGTAAATCTACTTAATCTATTTTTATTTTTCTCAAGAAAAGTTGCACTTTATATTGTTTATTTACTGTTATTATATTTTTTGCTATTTTTTTATCAACAAAACTTGTTTTTTTCAAGAAAATATTAATGTTTTTTAATCGTAAATTTTTCAATGAAATTACCTTGTTTTCCCAGAAAACTTAACATTTTTCGAGCGTTTTGTACAGAAAATTGTCAGTAAGCTGATATGTTTGTAAACAAAAGTTGCTTTTATGAGATGAATGCTTTTTATGGAAACGAAAATTGTTAGGTGAAAGTACAGAAAAGTATTTTTTTTTTAAATTTACAAATTATATTTTGTAAACAAATATTTACAAAAATAAACAGAAGACAATACCCCCTTATCACATAAAAATAATTTAAAAATTACATTAGTTACACAAAATCAGAAGAAAAAAATTCGATTTAGCGCTTTAACATTTGAACAAAGCTAAACTTACTCCAGTGATTGCCGGTCGAGCCCGAGCCAGAATTGACGGAAAATCTCGAGAATCCTGGTCAAATTCTGCAAGGTTACCTTTATTTTTAACTGATGTTTTCTTTTAAGTTTTCTGGAGAAAGAATACCTTATTGCAGGACTGCGACGAGCTCGTTTTATCAAAGAAACAGAAGAAAAGAAAGAAACTCGTTTTTCAGTTTTAAACAAAAACCTTTATGCCTGGTATTTCCAACAACGCACTTTTATAAATACTTAAACCGTTTGTTCCTCTTTCTCCGGCCGTGTGTGACTTTTGGTCTCTGACCTGACGTCATCCACGTGTCTCGTACACGTGCTTCTTTCATCACGTTTCGATCACCCCCCCCCCGAACACATACTTTGCTGAACACTCTTTCTCCGAACCCATGCGCATTTTTATCTATGCGGTGACGGCACATTGCGCTACCGGCCTGGTTATTTGCATATCTTTATTCGGTTGCTCTCAGAATCAGCGGTTCTGTTACACAAAGAGCATTATAATAAAAGTAGATCGTTTTTTAAGTAAGATATACTTTATTTTAATTGCTTATGTATTTCTTTCACATATTCGATATTATAAGTACCTGATTTGCTCCTGGAAAAATGAGAAAGATATCGGGGTAACCAATGCTAAAGATAGAATATTCTGATGCATACTAAATGAATGAATGAACTAAAATGTTGAAAGAACACGAACACATATGATGACAGACAAGTCTGGATATAAGTGTGCCGGATTGCAGCATTTTGTGATTAAACGTTGGTATTGCAAAAACAATGCATGGAAAGTCCATCGGTATTCCTCAGTAAGATGGCTTCAGGCGATTAGCAATCAAACAAACACCTCAATGTGGAAGAAAAGCACAGGACTGGGATAATAACCCAGGCTACAGAAAATGAGGCATGCTAACAATAGCTGTTACTTTGTTAACTCCGTTCGCGAGAAAACACTCGACCTTCCTGCTTTATAGCATAATGAACGTTAAAACCAGATTTCCTAAAAAGTAAACAACTGTGCTGTAATATTTTTGTTGTTCTGTTTGAACGTAACCTAATCGTTAATATTCACCTAAAATAACTCATTTCTATGTCACCATTGTGAGGGGGGGGGTGATTTTTTAAAGCGTTACAGATACGTCATATTTTTATCAAGAATGTTTCCATTTTTTGGTTTATGAGGTCAAATAATGACAGCAAGAATGATGATATCTTTAAACATAATACCCAGTTGGTGATATGCAATCCTGTTGATGTAGGAAATGTTGTTTGCTTTATTTAATCTTTATGTAAACAACTACAAATAAGTTCAACTATTAATAAATTAAGTTTGCATTTAATAGTATTTGAGAATAATGCACTTTAGAGTGCCGTTGTATAACATATTATAAGGCCACTTACTCTGCTAAAAATACAAAAAATGTTTATTTTTCATACCAGTAAAATTGCTTATTAATTCATAAAACACATAACTTGCATCGTTGTATGACTAGCATGAATAATATGCGATGTAAGTAAAACAAACAAGCGGGAGGAGGCGCCCGGCTTTGCCCGGGCGTAAAATACGCTTATATATAATATTTTAATTTGCCCATATATGATATTTTAATTTGTCTATATATGCTAGTAAAATTTGTCCATATATGATATTTTAATTTGTCTATATATTATTTTTTAATTTGTCACATAGATGATTTTTTAATTTGTCCATATATGATATTTTAATTTGTCTATGTATGATATTTTAATTTGTCTATATATGATATTTTTATTTGTCTATATATAATTTTTTAATTTGTCACATATATAATGATTTAATTTGTCCATATATGATATTTTAATTGGTCTATATATGATATTTTAAATTGTCTATATATAATATTTTAATTTGTCCATATATGATATTTTAATTTGTCTATATATGATATTTTAATTTGTCTATATATGCTATTTTAATTTGTTTATATATGATATTTTAATTTGTCTATATATGATATTTTAATTTGTCTATATATGATATTTTAATTTGTCTATATATGATATTTTAATTTGTCTATATATGATATTTTAATTTGTCTATAAATGATATTTTAAATTGTCTATCTATGCTATTTTAATTTGTCTATATATGATATTTTAATTTGTCTATATGTGATATTTTAATTTGTCTATATATGCTATTTTAATTTGTCTATATATAATATTTTAATTTGTCTATATATAATATTTTAATTTGTCTATATATGATATTTTAATTTGTCTATATATGATTTTTTAATTTGTCACATATATAATGATTTAATTTTTCCATATATGATATTTTAATTGGTGTATATATGATATTTTAATTTGTCTATATATAATATTTTAATTCGTCCATATATTATATTTTAATTTGTCTATATATGATATTTTAATTTGTCTATATATGCTATTTTAATTTGTCTATATATGATATTTTAATTTGTCTATATATAATATTTTAATTTGTCTATATATGCTATTTTAATTTGTCTATATATAATATTTTAATTTCTCTATATATGATATTTTAATTTGTCTATATATGCTATTTTAATTTGTCTATATATGATATTTTAATTTGTCTATATATGATATTTTAATTTGTCTATATATGCTATTTTAATTTGTCTATATATGATATTTTAATTTGTCTATATATGATATTTTAATTTGTCTATATATGATATTTTAATTTGTGTATATATGATATTTTAATTTGTCTATATATAATATTTTAATTTGTCTATATATGATATTTTAATTTGTCTATATATGCTATTTTAATTTGTCTATATATGATATTTTAATTTGTCTATATATGATATTTCAATTTGTCTATATATGATATTTTAATTTGTCTATGTATGATATTTTAATTTGTCTATGTATGATATTTTAATTTGTCTATATATGATATTTTAATTTGTCTATATATGCTATTTTAATTTGTCCATATATGATATTTTAATTTGTCTATATATGATATTTTAATTTGTCTATATATGATATTTCAATTTGTCTATATATGATATTTCAATTTGTCTATATATGATATTTTAATTTGTCTATATATGATATTTTAATTTGTCTATATATGATATTTTAATTTGTCTATATATGATTTTTTAATTTGTCACATATATAATGATTTAATTTGTCCATATATGATATTTTAATTGGTTTATATATGATATTTTAATTTGTCTATATATAATATTTTAATTTGTCCATATATGATATTTTAATTTGTCCATATATGATATTTTAATTTGTCTTTATATGATATTTTATTTGTCCATATATGATATTTTAATTTGTCTATATATGCTATTTTAATTTGTCTATATATGTTATTTTAATTTGTCTATAT
The DNA here is from genome assembly GCF_053919585.1 of Euprymna scolopes. Lineage (NCBI taxonomy): Eukaryota > Metazoa > Mollusca > Cephalopoda > Sepiida > Sepiolidae > Euprymna > Euprymna scolopes. Next base: position 13,332,221 of record NC_136491.1, on the reverse strand, counting down.
ATGATATTTTAATTTGTCTATATATGATATTTTAATTTGTCTATATATGCTATTTTAATTTGTCTATATATGATGTTTTAATTTGTCTATATATGCTATTTTAATTTGTCTTTATATGATATTTTAATTTGTCTATATGTGATATTTTAATTTGTCTATATATGATATTTTAATTTGTCTATATATAATATTATAATTTGTCCATATCTGATATTTTAATTTGTCTGTATATGATTTTTTAATTTGTCTATATATGCTATTTTAATTTGTCTATATATGATATTTTAATTTGTCTGTATATGATATTTTATTTTTCCATATATGATATTTTAATTTGTCTATATATGATATTTTAATTTGTCTATATATTATAGTGTAATTTGTCCATATACGATATTTTAATTTGTCTATATATGATATTTTAATTTTTCTATATATGATAGTTTAATGGGTCTATATATGATATTTTAATTTCTCTATATATGATATTTTATTTGTCCATATATGATATTTTAATTTGTCTATATATAATATTTTAATTTGTCTATATATGGTAGTTTATTGGGTCTATATATGATATTTTAATTTGTCTATATATGATATTTTAATTTGTCCATATATGATATTTTAATTTGTCTATATATGATATTTTAATTTGTCCATATATGATATTTTAATTTGTCTATATATGATATTTTAATTTTTCCATATATAATATTGTAATTTGTCTATATATGCTATTTTAATTTGTCTATATATGATAGTTTAATTTGTCTATATATGATATTTTAATTTGTCCATATATTATAGTTTAATTTGTCTATATCTGATATTTTAATTTTTCCATATAGAATATTTTAATTTGTCTATATATGCTATTTTAATCTGTCTATATATGCTATTTTAATTTGCCTATGCATGCTATTTTAATTTGTCTATATATGCTATTTTAATTTGTCCATATATGATAGTTTAATTTGTCTATATGTGATATTTTAATTTGTCCATTTTTCGTATATATTATGGTAGAGTCGTGATTTGAAAAGTAAAAAAAATAATAATGATTAGGGTGCCACCAGCTAAAATCGATACTGAAACAATAGCAATCAAAGTTGGCGACTTGAGCCCTATAGCAACGCGACACACATATAGACTGATTTAAAATTAAAAGATTAACTTAGATGAATGTACAAAATGGTTAACGATTTTTTTTAATGTTGACCCATTTTTGACCCCTGATTATAAATTTTAATCGGCTAAAAATTCCAAAAAGAACGGCCCGTAAAAATACAACCACTGAGGCTCCTAGCACGGCTCTGCGGATTTTAGTTTTGGAGGAGATAGTTTGAAAATATGGATACATACCGACAGACAGACATATAACATACCGACAGACAACATATAATCGTTTTTATAAAGATTAAGCCGAGCTTTATCTCTTTTTGACATTCGCATTAACAGACTACGTTTTATATTTAGATGTTATTAAAACAAACTTCTTAATATACTCAGTCATGGGTATGCGAGTGACTACATGAAGATAAGTAATTTTCATACTCATTTTAAAAATCAACATTATGTAGTTATTTTCTAATTTTTTGTGGTTTCTTATTAGATGGGTGGTTTCATTTCTCTAATTTGCTGAAGTAAATTTATGCATAGTTTCTAAATTCTGCATAATAACGTAGAATTTTACATGGAAACATTCTAACACACGGCACTGTTTTGTTGGTAAGGGGGTCAAAATTGAATACAAAACAGTTGACATTGGTAGAGTAAGTCGAATAAAACATTACTCCTGCTGTTAGTTTTGCTCATAAGGAAAAAATATTCAGCCAAAGTCGTTTATATTTTAATTTTTTATATCTATCTGTCGGTAGCCAACCGGTAACGACGCTAAAGGGAGAAATATTGCTAAAAGCTGAACCGCTAAACGGTCTGGTTTCGATTTTAGCGGGTGGAACCCAAGTTATAGTTTTAAAATAAATTTTTGTAATTATTAGTATATATTAGATAATAATCAATATAGATAGTTTTATGATGATACATTAGAAATATGCATGAATTAAAATATAATATGTATGTGTATTTTACGACCGACCTCTTAAATCTGAAATAATAATAATAGTGTGGTGTTCGTACTGGATAAGCTGTGACAGCTTCCCCTGAAAAAGAAAAGTTGCAGTAAAATTGAGAATCATAAATGTTCCCTAGTGACATGAACATACCAGCCATGTGTAACATTATGGAGGGGCGTTCACATTCTCTTCTTTCTCTTCTTCCTCTTGTCTGTCAACCCCATCGAAGTGCCAAACAAATAAAACAAATATTTGAACTGACGTTTTTTTTTTCTTTTTTTGTTTTTGTTTTGCAAGACACTTTTATTTCCTGCCCGGGTTTTCCCTTTTATATACCTATTTACTATGCCTCCCCACGGGACAGAGTTAAACACCAGGGTCGTTTTTTAACATGGAGAAAAGGTACAAAAATAAAAATTGTCTCAGTCGTGAAGGATTTCTCCTCCACTGAAAGAGAACAAGAAATAGAAGTGCAGCATCTGAAGAACAGATGGTGTTTATTTGCTCCCCCACCGAGCAAATTAGGCACAACGCCGATTTTTAATGTGAGGAGTGAAGGGAGGGGGAAGGGAAAAAGGGGCCCAGCTCCTGAGAGGTGGGAAATGGGAGCTGGTTAATGGTCAGGCATGTGGGGTTGCCCCCACATCTGTTCTTTGCTAGTCATAGCTAGTCATAGCTAGTCATAGCTTGCAGCATCTGCCGGAACAGATACTACACTTTGATCTTGACCAAACCAATTCTTACAGTTTTCACAAATTAGCGGAAATTTGTTGTCGTCTGCTGTTGTTTCCCGTTGTTCATGCCGTCACATCTTTCCCTCTCCACTCTCTGCATCTTCTGCCGCTGCTGCTGCTATCTCAGCGTGACGTCACCAGTTTTGCTATCTACCTACTCCTCCTCTCTCTATTTTACTGCAGCGACTGCTGTCTAGGAAACATCATCACGAATTATGGTACACATGGAGAGATTACAGGAAGAGCCTAACGATCTCGCATCGTAACACATTCGATACTGTCCAGGCTCTATTGTTACTTTAGTTCTGCGCTCTAACAAGAGCTGATATTTCAATTCGAAATATATGATAACAAATACACAATAGACAACCTTGAAGTACACATCTGCTGTGAAGTTCTTTTGAGCCATTACCACAGATCAAATTGACGAGAATATCACTTTTGTTGATATAATATGAGATAATACAACATTCTTACAAATAAGCAAATACAAATTTTGCTGATTTAGTTATTAGTTTAAAGGGACACTTGTTATATTGATGATAATGTTCTTCCATCGTGACTATGTGATTATTTTCTGGATTAAAGAATGGCTTGATACGCTATTTGTAACATGTTATATATCTAATATATAAAAATATAAATATCATTCTGTCTGTCTCCCTGTTTTCAAACTCTATCTTCTCCGAAACTAAAACCCGCTGATCGGCGCTGGAAACCTCAAATAATAGGATCTTTCACGGGCCATTCATTTATGGGTCTTTAGCTGGTTTAAATAGATTTTAAGCCGTCAAAAACAGGTCAAAATTGAAAAAAAGAAGTCGTTATTCATTTTGTACATTCATCTTCGTTTATTTTTAACTTTTAGTCCGTATATACGTGTGTCTTGTTGGTACAATGGTTATGTTACCACGTTTGAATGCTACAATTTTTGTTTCGATTCTAGCCACCCTAATACTTTTTTATTACTTATGGAATTAAAACTCTATAATAATATATACGAAATCTGGACAAATTAAATATCATATTTAAGCGTATTTTACGACCGCGCAAAGCTAGGAGCCCTTCACTAGTTATATAGATAATGGTCTTATATATATATATATATATATATATATATATATATATATATATATATATATATATATATATATATATAGTAAAATTATTCTTTTTTATCTCTGAGAGAGAAAAGTTATATTTAAGATCGGATTTTTTCGATTTTCGATACTTATCGAATGAATTTCTGTACATATCATATTTAAGAACACTCTAAGACATATACATTAGTCACATGTAAAATTTGCAAAAGATAGACCCAGCTGTTTCGGAAGAAACTCTCTCGCACACACATTGTGACTTTTGTATTCCTAAATTATGATATATATATATATATATATATATATATATATATATATATATATATATATCATAATTTAGGAATTTAACATTTGTGATTTGAAAAAGATAACTTTCAAATATAGAAATGTTATTGTATGCAAGACAAAGAATACTGTATAGTAAAATATATTTCCTTAATCCATGAGTTTTCGATGTTTATGCATCTCCTCAGAGGAAAAATATTAGCGAATATTATGAAAGGTTTGGAACTAAAAAAGAATGTTGAACTCATGGATTAAGGAAATATATTTTACTATACTGTATTCTTTGTCTTACATACAATAACAATTCTATATTTGAACTTTAACTTTTTCAAATCACAAATTTTAAATTCCTAAATTATGATTTATTTGTTCTATCTAGAATATTGAGCAATTTTATTTAGCTGGGATAGTTTATGTAAAATATTATATCCAATAATATTTTGTAAAACCGATAATCACTGGATTTGCACACCAGTAGATTTATTGTATTTGATTATTCTGAATTATATATTACAAACACATATATTGGACTCGCTTTAAACGTGGCGATGCCCGGTCTTAGTATACGCTTAAACATGATATTTTAATTCATGTGGATTGCGTATGTACCATTATAAAATCAATCTGCTACTGATTATTATAAAATAAGAGGAATTTTTAAAATTAATTAGCAAAAATTCCATAATAAACTAAAAAATAACAATGATAATGTCGTCAATCAATGTCCGTTTGTGTTTGTTTACATCGACTGATTGTTCACGTCGACTGATATTTGAGCTTGACGCCCTGAAAAGTCACTTCTGATGTGTTTATTTTTAAATATGCAAATAGAGAAATAATTTTCTGCGAATTAAAATGGCATCTCTTCTTTTATCGTAAATCAAACTCATTATAAAAAAAATTAAAATAAAATGGTGAGGTGCGCGCGGACTTGAACAAACGATCATTCGATCTGAAATCGAATGCTCTACTGAGCTATATATCCAGATTATAATACATCTTTTTTAATGAGAAATGATTTGCTGAATTTTTATTATCTTCCTTGCCGGTGTAACGTACATTTTCCCCCTGCAAAATTATTCTTTTTTTATCTCTGAGAGAGAAAAGTTATATTTAAGATCGGATTTTTTCGATTTTCGATACTTATCGAATGATTTTCTGTACATATCATATTTAAGAACACTCTCAGACATATACATTAGTCACATGTTAAATTTGCAAAAGATGGGCCCAGCCGTTTCGGAACGTATGAGGAAGAAACTCTCTCGCACACACATTGTGACTTTTAGTTAATCGTCGAGACAAATAAATTTGAAGTTGCAAAGCTGTATTTTATGGCCTCCTATAAACGTACATCTTTTTATATACACATAAAATGATGCTTCAAGGAAACTACATTAAAAGCTTAATGTCATGTCGTTTAAAATTAGATTACGAGTTTTTATTTGTATCAAGGTCACAAGATACAGTCTTATGATTATATAAACATGAGAATAATACTCGTCCAAAAGCGGTCAAAATTGATTGCTTAGATATAATAATTTGCATTTCATGCAATGATTTTAATTATGATATGATGATGTTATACTATTCGCAGAGAATGATTGTTCGGCATTTGATCCAAATCCATCATACGATTCTTAATATTTTTAATATTCTCGACCATTTTAAGCTTAAATATAAGTTTTAATAGAAGTGAAATTGGAAGGAACTTGCTTAATTGCTCTACACTGATTGTGGGTCAAAATCAATGCAAGTCCTAAATATTCCAGTGTTCAAATTGAATGTGTTCTTTATTTATTTTCTTGCGGACTGATATCCTAATCTTCGTAGTTGCTATTGTTTTACTACGTTTCGGTTAAGTAATCCTTTGCTATTTATCACGTGATTAACTATTTATAATGTCCTCTAATTTTTTTAAACTATCAAGAAACTCAATTCAAACAATATCTTTAAATTGATGTCTAATATCTATGGTTAACATTTCACACGAATCGGAAATATCTGTCGGACTTCGACTTCGTGTTACCTTCTCCGAATAAAACTAAATTAATTTAAATAAAACTAAATTAAATGAAACTAAATTAAATGAAACTAAATTAAATTAAACTAAATTAAATTAAACTAGATGTAATGAAGTTTACAACGTCATACACGTGGTAAATCGCTCTAAAAAATTATAATTATTAATTTATTAGTTCAGGCGTAGAGCGTGCATACAAATACATTAACAAAAATTAACTTAATATTAACAGATATATAAGCAAGAATCGTATTTTAAAATACTTCGATAACGGTTCCGCTAAAGGGCAGTTCTAATCTGTAATTCAGACTAACGCATATCATAGTCATATCGTTGGTTCAAATTAATCTATTTTTCATGGGACTTATGCTGACGTGTATATTTTACAGAGTTCTGAATTGGAATTGAAACAAGTATAAATATTTAACAGTTCCGCTAAAGGGCGGTTCCGCTAAAGGGCAGTTCTAATCTTTATTTCAGACTAACTAACGAATATCATAGCCATATCGTTGGTTCAAATTATTCTATTTTTATTTGGCCTTATGCTCACGTATATATTTTACAGAGTTCTGAATTGGAATTGAAACAAGTATAAATATTTAACAGTTCCGCTAAAGGGCGGTTCCGCTAAAGGGCGGTTCCGCTAAAGGGCAGTTCTAATCTATATTTCAGACTAACTAACGAATATCATAGCCATATCTTTGGTTCAAATTAATCTATTTTTCTTTGGCCTTATGCTCACTTATATATTTTACAGAGGTCTTAATTGGAATTGAAACAAGTATAAATATTTAACAGGCGTTTTAGAGATATTTAAACGTCTAACACAAAAAAAAACTTGTCAAAACAATTTGATTAGACATTAGGAAACAATAGAGACGCAGTAAATATAAACAAGCGAACTAGAAACCGTGTATTTTTTTTAAGAATGAAAACGTTTTTTTAGAATTATTGACAAAAACAATAAACGATATTAAACGAAATAGATTATTTTATATATAACATAACCAAGTATTAAATAAACACTTATTGGCTTGTATAAAATTTCATTAGCTTAAAATTAAAATTATATTAAACCGGTGATCGCACTAACCACCAGTTGATATTATAAGGGTCTAGGCTGTATAAGACATGCTCTTAGATTTACCTATAGGGAATTGCTAACCAAGTCCTCCAATAGATCCCCGATGGAAAAAGAGAAGAGAAAGACCAAAAATGAACTGGAATTAAATAATCACGCGAGGTTTGATCGCAACAGCAATAAGCTGTTGGTTTTAGTTCGAAAATTATGGTATGCGTTGATTGTCTCGTGCGTTGCAACTGGTCGGGTTTCATGAATATAAGTCTCAACATTTAGACACAATTTAAAAAAGTCCAAATGCTATGGATATTTCTTGTGTAGCTTTTTGTGTATATACGCATGTATGTGGGTGTGTGCATCGTCTTGAAACGTATATGTAAAATAGTGGTCTATATAACGTGTTCATCTATACGAGACGGCACTGGCCTATTTATATGCATATGTAATACATCGTTATCTAAACTGTATCGTGTTGTGTTTGAATACACTCCAGTGTTGTCATTTTAAATGTTTGCGTGTGTGCGTTCGTGTGTGCGTTTAACGTATTATATATAAATAGAAAATCATATTGCAGTTCACACAAATATTAATATTTAGATGACGAACACAGTCTTGGAAATAACTATAATCACATGAGCGTCAAACATTTCTTTTATGATGGAATGTTAATTCCAATCCCAGTACGCGATTGTGACAGTGATAACTTTTGTATGTGTGTATCACGCAGACTAAAGGGGAACATACCTCTTTAGTCGTTTTATTATATTCTGGTGGTTGAAAACTTGTGAACAAAGACACTTTTCTCTGAATAAAAACAATTGACATAAAACTTTATTTTCACGCTTTTTTCCAACTTCTTTTTTATTTTATACACTTTTATATATCGCCCAATATGCTCATGTGGACGTAAAAGTTGACGACTCTTCTCCGAGCTGATCTTCGGTAAACTGACTATCTACCAGACTTGTGTGTACGCGTATGTATTAGAACTTAGTTATTTTGTTAGATACGCACCTTACGTAAGAAAGTCGGCCATTTTTGCTTTTTGTTTTGCTGAACTAAATTTCAAGCCTCTATCAGTATAACTCAGTAAATATTTTATTAATGCTTTGAAATATTTGACTCATCGAGAAATTGTCAATCTCTTTATTCTTTGAAATATTTATCTCATAACACTCTTACTCTATTTGTTTATTTTTAATTTATTTATTCCATTTTCACCCCTATCAAAGCCCAATACCACTTTGATGTAGGGGCTACTATCGGGAACATCAATTGCATATAAACTGTGTAGGGAGTTGAGCAGCAAGATGCCTGTTTGCATTACACATAACCTTCCGCGTGTCAGTAAATTTGGCGAAGCAGGGGCCCGGAAGGGAGTTCAAATGTCTAGAGGTTCTGGGGGAAAACTATTAGAGGTGAAGGCCTTCTTATATCTGGGAATCTCTACTGTGTAGAGGTGAGATTTTGCTGCTTTTCGGATTTGTCGGAGGTATTTACGTCGAGAGAGTACAGGGGCTTGTAGTTCGTCGAAGCATCCACCATTAAAATAATTGTAGAACAGGCAGAGGGATGCACATTTCGTCGATAGGACAGAGGCTGAAGTTTAGATGTCAGTTCAGGATCGGGAGATAAGTAACAGATGCTCCAGCCCAAACCTGGCAACAATACTCCAATCATGGGCTAATGCTAGCTTTGTAGAGGTATAGTATACTTTCAGGCGAAAGTTCTTGCACGGTAGAGAGAGCCCACCTTCCACGCACCGACCCTTGCAATTCTCTCAATGTATCTGTTACAACTTATGTTGCCTATAAACTTTAAGCCGAGGAGTTTGAAAGAAGTACTTCGGGTAATTTATCTTTAGCCATAGCTATTAGTAGTTGAGGAGGTTTCTTGTAATTCTTGAAGAAAACAAGCTTAATCTTGGCAACATTGAAAGTTACCATCCACTTTTATCCCTTATGCCACCTCATATTGGAGATATTCCTCTAGTTTTACTGCATTCCCTTAGATATCTGTTCATTTGATTTGTCCTCGTTGAATTATTTTGTATTCCATTAAAATTGTACATTAGTCCAATTGCCTATCGATAACTAGTTTCATATAAACAGTGAACATCCCTTCTACACGGTCCTAATATACGATAATTTTACTTGGGTAAAATGCACGCAATTTTTTATCAAATTTTGAAAGGAAACACCAACTAAAATGTTGTTATTAGAATTAATGCTAACAAAAATCAAGCCAATATTTCGTTATAAATAAATACATCATCGCCCATTTTGTTTCATCAGATAAAAACACCATGATTTTAGTCTTCAAACAGCAGACACCCCCACTTGCTTATTTAGTAGTTTAAACACAATATAACTTTCTGCTTTGCCCTCATTTTTAATGTTACCTGCACATTTTGCCGTCCTAGACAGATACAATTTAGATGTTGGTGATAGACACTTGTTCAAATGGTTAAAACACAGTAACTACTACTGGCATTATGAACCGGCTAGAAATAACGTTTTACTAGCTTGTAAAACACGTATAAACAGATAAACAATAAATTGCTAATAAAACATTGGTCAGTTTTGTTTTATAGGATGACAATCAAGTATAAAACTTTATTGGACACCACTTAATAAAATAAAAAAGCAGTTAATTGTTATTTAGCTAAATCGTAACGTAAGACTTAATTAAGTTAACATTGTAATTATACAAAGTAAAAAAAAATAGTTTATGGTTTTATAGCTTACTCTTGCGTAATAACAAATAAGAAAACACAACACTCATCATAAGACCCGTCATAAGTAAACAATTAGAAGCATTGAATTATTCTTTGGCTAAATTTTGACGTAAGAGTTTATTAACAAATGTCATAATTATCATAAGTCTAGAAGGTCGCACATCGTTACCCTATCTTAAAGTATGCATAAATATTATATTTTATTTTATACAGAAGCTCAGACATGTGCATTTTTTACAAACACGTCAGCCTTTCACCAAGCCCGGAGGCCACTCGAGGATAAAGATTAATAAGCGTACAGTGGTCAATGGGACAATGTCGTAATACTTGTTAGTAGTGGAAATTTGGTAAATTGGATCAATTCAGGTAAACGGTTCATCAAGAACTTTTTTACGTTGGACTTGAAGACGACCATATTATAGTCAGTTGAAAGGCAGGAAAAAGGAAGAGAGTTCCACAGATGTGCAGTTCTAAGAAAGAGACTTTGTTCATGAAATCTACGACTAGGTTTAGGCACAGATAAACAATGGGGGAAATTATTAATAGTGTTTTCAGCTAGGCGAGTGTTTTTGTGAATGTTTGGCGAGGGAAGACTATAGATTGGAGGTAAGATTAGCACTTGCTATGAAAATAACGAGAAAACAGAGACAGACTAGCAACGTCTCTTCTGTGGGAAAAAGGTTGCAGGGAAGAGAAAAGGGCATTCCCCACTAGGGTATGAAATCTGTTTTGAACTCTCTCAAGGCAGGATAATATCTTTCTAGCAGGTCCTGCCCAAATATTGCAACAGTACCTCATCCTAGGACGTACCTGGCTCTTATACAGGAAAGGAATTGCATCAGCAGTGAGATATATACTAGATCAATATATCATCATTTTACCAGTGACCATGGCAACAGATTTGATGTACGCGTTCCATTTCAGATCAAGAGCAACGCTCAAGGCCAGAAGCTTGTAAAGATGAGAGCCATCCATTTCAATTGATGCCAGATAGGGATCAGAACCTTGATGATGTAAAGAAAGAAGTTTGATTTTAGATGCATTAAAAGTAACCAGCCACTTTTTCCCCATTGTACCACATGCTTAAGATCAGAGGAGAGAGAATCAGAGAGAACTTAGTCGTTACGGTTTTGATGTACTGCCATAGATGGTAATGTAGTCAGCATAAATGTTTACGAATAATCTAAGTATGTGATTTGGAAAATCATTGATGTAGATCAAGAAGAGAGTTGGGTCCAGGATGGACCCCTGCGAGATTCCAGCATTTATACTCTGAGCTCCTGATTTCTGCTTATTAACCACTACTCTTATGAATCTATCAGACAGAAATGATTTAAAAATTGATAATATATTTCCAGCTATACCGTAACTGAAGATATTGTGAAGTAGACCTTTATGCCACATTCTATCAAAGGCCTTTGATATGTCAAGAGCAACTACCCTAGAAAGGAATCCTCCGCTAAGAGATTCGCTAATCATATGAGATATAATCGTAAGCACATCTGCTGTAGATTTAGCAGAACGGAAACCATATTGAATATCACGAAGATTTTTTTTGCTGAGTTTTTTTTTCTAAACATTTCACATTGTAATAAAAAGAAACTAAAATCTAAAGGGAGTTAAGCACAACAACCATTAGACCTACTTGACACGACTTTTAAAAAGGGTTTTTGAATTGTGCTTATTTTTTTTACTTAATATAATCTGTCATGTGAAACATTAACAGGTGCGCATTCGTAGGACAGTAAGCAAACAGATAAAAATCCGACGACTACGACTTATGACCCCTAAACAGCTCGTTTTTATGGGTAAAGCCCATTGAAAAGTTTTCCACGTATCTGAATATTTTATATAACAGATCGGTTGTATACATTAGTTGAAAAGTGACCGCACATACACACTTTCTTACTTTTATAGATATATAGACATATCAAATCCAAGTAAGTACGAATGTCGTTTAAAAAATAATGTTTCCTATTTTTAACAATATATATATATATATATATATATATATATATATATATATATATATATATATATATATATATATATATTATCCAAACCCTTTTGATGCCTCAGTCGTAAAAGTCCAGAGCTGCCTTTTTCACAAATATTTAAGTTACCACTCTGAAAATGACAAACCCCCTTTCTTAACTTTTTTGACACTAACGGTATAAAGTTTGTAAACTTACAACAGGCGCCGGTGAATGTTGATCGGTTCAATTTTTTATGCACGAATGAATCCGAGGATGCATCTTTGCATCTGACACACATTTATTAAAGGTGTCGATTTCTTTGAATCTCGCATCGTCAATACCTGCAATAGAGATATTAAACAATAAGATCATGAATTCATAAGCCCAGTCATCATAACAGCGATCTTTGCAATCCCCTCTTATCCGTTCGAGCCGAATAAAAAACAAGGATCCTTCTTTTGGAACGTGCGTCGTAGTTAATCGTTATTTATTGTTTAATTTACTTTTGTTATTTACTCTTTAAAGGAGCCTTCTGGATCCCCACCTTCCGCCCTTGTGCCACATATTGCTGTGGATGAGTCCAATTAAATCTCTACCCCGATTACTCGTGATGGGGAAGGTCTCCTAGCGGCCCCGGCTGCAGGGAGACAGAGCAGAAGTTCTCGTCAAGATTCGTTACTTGACACTCAGCCCGACAGGTGAGGGACTGGGAACCGGCTCAGCACCTGTCGGACTAGGTTGGGTAATACCTAGGAGGTCCACCCTCCCAGGCCTGGCCACTGGGCTTTCCGGTGGAGTAAGTTTATCAATTGCTGCCTGAGGCACCCCGACCAGGGAATGCCGACGGGGTTACTCAGGCAATTTTCACAATTGCAGTCGTACCCCTCCTTTAGGGGAGCCTGATGGATCCCCACCTTCCGGCCTTGTGCCACATATTGCTGTGGTGGGCAGCAATTAAATCTCTACCCCCATTAGTTCGTCTGATGGGGATGTGTCTTCTAATGGCATCGGCTGCAGGGAGACAGGGTAGTCGTACTCGTCAAGGATCCGTTCTTGACACTCAGCCCGACAGGTGAGGGGCCGGGAACTGGACCAGCACCAGTCGGACTGAGGTACACCGCCTGGGTACTACCTAGGAGGTCTACCCTCCCAGGCTTTCAGGTGGTGCAAGTTAATTGCTTGTCGCCTGAGGCGACCCTACCGGGGCATGCCTACGGGGATGCCCAGGCAATTTTTGTTGAGGCGAGAGTGCGCCTTCTTTCGGGGATCTCGCCTGTTCTCCACCTCCGGCCTTGTGTCACATTTTGCTGTGGTGAGAAGCAAATAAATCACTACCCCCATTAGGAGTCAAAACATTTTACAACTTTAATGCAACTGCAGTCAAAAAGAGTTGCTGATCTTTCGTGAAAATTCAAATAACGTTTTTGTCAAATGTCAACAATATATAACACGCATACAATTATAAATCTTGGTGAAGTTTTAGTATTGATTAATGGTTAAAGATCTTAAAGTTTAGACGTTTCCGAAAATTAAAACCACGCCATACACTTTTATCAAAATTGGAATACGAATTCTAGACATAAGGTTCCGTATCGTTATATCTTCATTGTAATCTTTTTAAAATGACATAAAGTTGGTGCAAAACTGTTCTTTGCGAATTAACTTTACTTATGTTGGACTTTGTGTTTTTATTTATTTATTTTATTTTTTTATGCTATAAACTTTGGACAACTAACAAATGGAAATTAAAAGAACATCCTCTAATTGCTGAAGCCGTATCTCAGCGTTGCCCCAGGAAACTATAAAATATGACATCGATATAATTTAAAATAAGTTTCTAATTAAGTGCTGATTTTGTTTGATATACTCGTTATTTACTATTAGGCTCAACTTAAATAAATTGGATTTATTGCATTGTAGATTCGAACTTTTCAATTGTTTTCCTTAGAAAAAACTTATATCAACATGAATAATAACGCTTTATATATAAATGTTGATGTTTATAAATAAACTATTTCCAAAACGCTTACCATCAACCTATCGGAAGGCTTAATTTTGTTACTTTTAATTAATTTAAAAGTTTAAAAAAGTGTCAACACTTGGATTCATAAATATACTTTTTTTTTAGATGACTTGTTTTTTTTTTGTTTTTTTAATTAAACTTTTATACCTGTTTCTTTAGCCGTATTTACTGCAGAAATAAAAATGTATGTGAACAAAATTCGTGTTACCTAACAGCCGGTCCAGACTGCTTCTAAAAACTCGCCATCTATTACAATCGTATGTTTCAATGAGTCTTGAGTTGAAAAAACACAATAATGAATCATTGAAGTATTCGGACTATTATTTTCGATTTGAGTAGTAATTTTCTAATTTGAAACGGAGACAATTTATTTAACTAATAGAGGTAGCATACTCTTGTTTTGTTAGACTATGCTATGAATGCCGCCCGCATTGAGAATTGGACATTTTTTTTACACTGTGGTCACCGCTTATTAAGGCCCGGAAGCCACTCAGGGATAAGGATTATTGCAAGTACAGTACGTTAGTGTGGAGATTTGAAAGTGTTTACTTAAGGGGGCGGTTCATTAGGAATTTGTTAACGTTGGACTTGAAGACATCCAAGTTGTAGTCGGGTGGGAAGCAGGCAGACGGAACAGAGTTCCACAGGCAGGAAATAAATACATATCGAACGAACATCTTTTCTTATATTTACGTCAAAATTCAACTTACGAAGGAATTTTACTTCATCAGTTACGGCACGCTTCATTTCGGATAATTCTAGTATGAATTTTCAGAGGATTAAACCTATTTTTTTTACAAAAGAGTCACCACTTATCAAGTCATTCGAGGATAAGGGTTAATGTGTATACATAAGTAGTGAAAATTTTGTACATTGGATTACTAATGGGGGTGGTTCATCAAGAAATTGTTTACGTTGGACTTGAAGACAATCAAATTGTAGTCAGCTGGAAGGCAGGTAATCGGAAGAGAGTTCAACAGGCGTTCCATTCTAAGAATAAAGCTTTGTTCATGGCATCTACACTTACGTTGAGGCACAGATAAAGAGTGGGGGAAATTATTGATAGTGGTTTAAGCTAGACGAGTGTTTTTCGTGAAATTTTGGCGAGGGGGCATAGATTGAAGCTCAGACGACCACTTGTTATGAAAATAAGCATAAAGCAGGGAATGATGCTTGTCAAAACATGCAGCCTCCCTTCATTTCAGTTAATGTAAGATGAGGATCAGAGCGGTGATGGTGTAAAGATAGGAGCTTGGTTTTAAATGCATTAAAAGTAAACACCAATCGCTTTCACCAGTGTACAACGTGCTCAAGATTAGAAGAAAAGAGAGTCAGAGGAAACGCTGTCATTTTTTTTTACATGGTAATGCACATTATCAAGGCCCTGAAGCCACTCGGGGATAAGGGTTATTGTGCGTACAGTAATCAATGGGATAGTATCGTAGTAATTGTTAATATTGGATATTTGATAATGTGTCTTACTTTAAGGGGGCGGTTTATCAGGAATTTGTTTATGTTGGACTTGAAGGCATCAAAGTTGAAGTCAGGTGGGAAACAGGCAAAAGGAAGAGAGTTCCACTGGCGTGCACTTCTAAGTAAGAAGCTTTGATCATGGAATCTACATTTTGGTTTTGGCACAGATAAAGAGTGGGGAAAATTTTTGACAGTGGTTTCAGCTAAACGGGTGTTTATCGTGAAAGATTATCGTGAAAGATTAGCGAGAGGTTACCAGAGATTGGAGCTCAGACGAGCACTTGCCATGGAAGTAACGATAAAACAAAGACAGACTCGCAACGTCTCTTCTGTGGGAGAGAGGATGCAGAGAAGAGAAAAGAGCATCTCCCAATAAGCCACGAAGCCTATTTTGTACCAGGTCAAAGCAGAATAGGCTTATTTTAGCAGGTCCTGTTCAGATGTGGCAGCAGTACTCCATCCTTGGACGTACTTAGCTTTTATATAGATAGAGAATTGCATCAGCAGTAAGATATCTACTGGATCGATAGAAAGATCCCACCATTTTTCCAGCAACTTTGGCAACAAACTTGATGTACGTGTTCCATTTCAGGTCAGGAGAGAAGGTCAATCCCAGAAGCTTATCAAACCATTGAGCCTCCCCTAGACGAGAGCCATCCATTTCAATTGATGTCAGATGGGGATACGAGCGTTCATGATGTAAAGATAGAAGCCTGGTTACAGATGCATTAAAAGTAACCAGCCACCTCTTTTCCGACTGTACCGTGCGCTCAAGATTAGAGGAGAGAGAATCAGAGAGAACTTTTTCATTTACGGTATATAATGTGTTGGCATAGATGTTCGTATCATCAGTATAGATGTCAAAGAATTATTTAAGTATTTGTTTGGGAGATCATTGATGTAGATCAGAAAGAGAGTTGGGCCCATGATAAACCCCTGAGGGACTCCATACTATGGGTCTCTGATTTCTGCCAATCAACTACTACTCTTATGAACCTATCAGAGAGAAATGATTTAATGCTTGAGGAAACATTTCCATTTATACTGTAGCTGGAAATCTTGTGAAGTAGGCCTTATGCCATACCTTATCGAAGGTCTTTGATATGACAAGAGCAATACCCTAGAAAGGAAGACTTTGTCGAGAGATTCACTAATCCTATTAGATATAACCGTTAGCATATCTGCTGTAGATCTGGCAGAACGGAAACCATATTGCATGTCACTAAGAAGGTTATTTCTGCTGAGATGGTTGACTACTTCTCTATTTAATATGGATTCCAGCAACTTACTTATGACGCACAGGAGACTTATTAGTCTGTACTGAGAGGGAGATGGTTATCACGTGAATTCTTAAATACAGGGCAAACTGATGAGGTTTTCCAGGATATTGAGAAGCACTTCTCCTTAATCAAAGCTTAAACAGTTTTGTAAGTATGGGGCCAAGTTCTGATTGAAACGTTTTCAACACTATAATTGGAATGCCGTCAGAGCCAGTTGTTTTACTGGAATCAAGGTTCTTACGCACATACATTTGTATGTTGCATAACGTGTTGTCTGTTATAGGAGGAAATACGTAGAATTGATGGCGTTGGTCGCATAGGGTATAATTAGTTGCAAAGTTCTTAGAAAATAGTTTGGCCTTCTCTGATGCTGACGAGATGACCTCAGCTTTGGCTAGAATGCAAGCTTATGTTCAGGATCCTGTTTGTTATTTGCCAAAACTGGTGGGAACCAAGCCGCTGCTCAGCTACATTGTTCATTTATGGCCTTTGATGTGTAGCTATAGGTGGCAGTGCAGGCAGCATAAATGTCAACGAATGATCTTAGGATGTTATTTGGAAGATCATTGATGTAGACCAGGAAGACAGTTGGGTCCAGCATCAATTAACCTATTCTTATCTAAGATGCACACTTTTACTACTTTCACTATCTTTCTATAACTCTTCCTCTCTCTGTCTATCTGTCTGTCTGTCTGTCTGCCTCTCCATCTCTTTCTATCTCTCTATCTCTCTCTCTCTCCATATATATATATATGTATATATATATATATATATATATAGAGAGAGAGAGAGAGAGAGAAAGAAAGAGAGAGAGAGAGACAGACAGACAGACAGACAGAATCATTCGCTTGGGCCCGATTATGTGTTTCCCTCGCTAACGTGGTGACTTCAAAACATGTTGGAAGATCCCATTTAAGTGCTGGAATAGTTTCATTGTCTTTGACTGACTGATTCAACCAACACAGTCCGAATAACGTTACTGCTTTTCATTTGAAGCCTGTGAGTGGCAAAGTTCTTGCTGGATTTTAGTCTTTGTTGCACCTCATGTTGTCCAAATAAAGGATTAGTCTAGTCAATATAACGCATATATTCCCCAAACACAAAGAAATTGCAAGAATTTCGACTTACGAATCATCTTCCACTCATCCCCCAAATATGGATAAAAATGCAAGATTTATCGGTTTATCATGAAAACTGGCCGTGTTAGAGATTTGAAACGCCATAGAAAATGACTCGTAAGTTGAAAATATTCAATTTCAAAATTTGAAATTTTCCCATGCTCAAATTTTGTCCAACTTTTATTATAATGTATAGTAGACCCGACTTGACATAAAACTGCAAATAAACAAATTCTTACAATTCTTTTAATATCATTTCGTATTTTGACTGAACTAGATGCCGATTGTCGTTGGCCTGCTTGTAATGCTATGTCTTAACTATAGCTTCTTAATAGCAATGCTTGATAGGAATATTTCCCCCACGTGTTTCCATATTTCTATAATTAATTTTTCTATATCGTTCAGTTTATTATGAAATGAAACTTGTTTTGGACATGCTGGTATTGATGTACACACAAATATAGTTTTCTTTATCTGACTGGGAATAATGATAAGAAAAATACGACCCGATTTGTTTTTAATATTCCTGAAATGTTTCTATTTGTTTTATTTCTCTTGTTGCTTTTTTTATTCTTACGAGATGAGATGAGAAGACAGAATGGGCATATAAAAACAAACCTTGTTTTAGATTAACATCAGGCAATTGGTTGACATGATTTGCGATGATAACATTATTTGACCTTGGCTTCAATGACAACAAAAAGAGTGTAAAACAAGTATTTGGCTCAAATAGCTTCGGCGATCATATAACAAAAGTGTTAATGAAATGGCAACTGCAAATGAAGACAACAAAAAAGTATGAAAACGAGAAGACATCATTTTATATATAAAAACTAGAAAAAAAAGAAAGTATGACTTTCTTTCGATTCGGGTTCAAAACTATTTTCTCCTATTTAAAGCAAGAAAGAGGAACGTTGGTTTTAAACAATTTAAAAGAAAGGAGTCTTTTCTATCATTGAGCATGGAAATTATTGCATCGATTCATACAATGGAAATAGAGGAGACAGTTTCTTTAAATCAATTTAAAAGCAAAGAAATCGAATAGAAAACATTATTTTTTAGTTAAGGAGGTATGTTTGCATCAATGACCTTTAAAGGTAAAAAACTATAATATTGTTCTTATGTTGATCTGTTTAGTATGTAAATAAGGGGTTTAAATATATACTAATGAATAAACAGTTGAAATAAATTTTAATGTATAGACCATAAAGGCTATATATATATATATATATATATATATATATATATATATATATATATATATATAAGTGAAAGGGTCTGTCTGCCTGTGTGTCTGTCTTTGTACATTTCCCTACACAATACCTCTGTGAATTTTCAGTCTACAGACTCGAAATTTGAGGTACAGTGTACTGAGATTTGGGAAAATCCTTGTAATCGATATTTTGTTAGAAATATGGCTGTTAAAGGGGTCAAAGTTTAAGCATTTTAACCTTTGAGAAGTCTACCAAATTCCACCGCTAATTTTCGGCTAAACACTTGAAATTTTGGATATAGGTTCTTTAGACATGGATTTAACTTAATAACTTGATTTGAGCCTAAAACAATAAATGTTAAGGGGTCATAATAGGGTCAAAGTTAAAGACATTTGAGATCTTCAGTCTCTAAAACATTACTCAGACACTTTATGGTCGAAACTTTGGAAATTTTACATAAAGAATATTTAGATATTGGGAAAGCTTCTTAATCGGTTTGGGTCGAAAACTTGAGTTACCAATATATAAATGTATGTATGTATGTATGCATGTATGTTTACATGTCTGCCTAAAACAGTCGACAGAGGCGACGGATTTTTACTAGATGAGTATCGTTTTTAAGTTCGACCTTTCAGACGACAAACAAGTAAGTTTTCTTACTTCACAAGCAAAGAACTACGGTGTATAACTCTATCACTACATTCTTTAATAAGACAATCGAAATAAATGTTTATGCTTAGAGCACAATCAGGAGAAGAGAAATGTTTTCCTATGTTTACTTTCTACTGTCACCTAACCATATTATATATATTTAATATTTCCCCTAAGTTATCTCATTGCTTGGGCGATGTTTTTGACAAGAAGGAATGATTGCTGTTTTCTAGTTAAGAATGTATTCAAACTAGCATTTATCGTTGGACAATAAAATACTATTTTTTACTATTTTAGCTCCTTAAATCAAGTTGCTTCATGTTCTGCCTACAGCGATTTTCGTTGATAATAAAATACTTGACTTTTGCATTGTAAACATAAAGTCAAGTCATTGTACGAAAATAATTTTATAAATAAACAGTAGCTTTTTACAGTGCAATATAGGTTACAATGTATTGTAAATTAAACTACTGTGGGGAGACATGCAAAGTCACGATTACGGGGCACCACAGTGAGTCACCGACTAGAGCAGTCAATTACTGGAGTTGATTAAATAATGGGTGATTAAACCAATTATAATAATAAAAGTAATGGAAGTTTGGAACATTTATTGGTCTTCATTCAAATTTCGCTCTTCCTGTTGGTAAGTTATAGCTATATATATATATATATATATATATATATAAAGCTGACCGTCTGTGTGTGTGTTTGGTCCCGAATAGTCTCCTATATGGTTGACTATTATAAAAAAACTAATCACATATAATGATAGAAGATGTATCGAGACACAGGAATGGGTATGTTTGATCTGGCATAATGATGATTCATTAAAATTGTTGGGTCTGCGTACGCGCCTGGTCCACAACCTCTGGGAATAAAAAAAATTGAAATTTAAAAACACTTTTACAAGTGTTTTTGATATAGATTTACATAATAATACGTTGAAAAGTATGTTTTAATTTAAATAGGGATGATATAAAATAATTGTGGGGGTCTGTGTTCGCGCCTGGTCTCTATAGAATGAAAATAGGCACACACTTTAATAAAGACTTCTCATATCTATCTGCGTAAGTATACTTTGATAATTATGTTTCAGTTTGAAGAAATATGGAATAATAAAATTATGGGGTGTTAGTTCGCGCCTGACCTCCATAGAATGGAAATATGTCACAAAGTTAAACGAGTATTTTTTTTAATATAGATCCACCGAATATTGTGATAAGTGTTTCAGTGTGAACAGGTATGGAATAATAAATAAAATGCAGTACTGTTTCATTGTATCACAATTCAGTGCAGTTAGACGAGCACTTTTCCTTAGCCGGGATTGAACCTAAAACCATCACGTTGGTAGTCTGCAGTTTTAACACTGGGGCTATCGGATTAGTGCTCGCAAATCACCTCATCAATTGTCGATTAAATAAATATTCGCCCAAAAAAACAAACAAACAGCGAGCCCTGCTTCATAACTAATATATATATATATATATATATATATATATATATATATATATATATATATATATATATATATATATATATATTGCATAAAAAAGGCTTTGAATGATCATTCATACATCAATGAAAAAAACAAAAAAAAACAGAAGCCAAACCGATAGAGAAAAATACAATATTATTTCAGTCGATCCTGAATCATTGAACATCTTAGAAAGCAATGGTAACCAAGATAGAATATAAGTTTTACAATTAAGTAAATAAATGCGATATTATCTAGAATAACATATCACACACTCAGGAACGAGTCTAAGCAAACTACTTTTAAACAAGCACATATAAGCTCACTTGATTGCTATAACTTTCCTTTCTGTTTTCAGTAATGTTCAACTTTATATGTTGCTCATTGTTGAGATCAGCATAGCAGAAGACATTCGCTGGTACTTGTTTTTTTTTTTTTCAAACATTGCTCTATGTCTAATGATTTGACTTTTTCAGATGGTTTAATCACGTTGACACGCCGATTCTTATTGGATTACATAAGTTAAACAACGTTGACTCAAAACAGAATCAGATGGATTATAATTTGTGAATATCAGTTGGTATATTTAGAAGGAATTAAAACCTCCAGACAAAACAAACAAAAAAATCTGCAAAAACCGAACCTCGTCATCGCCACTGACTAAGATACACATGCGACAGTGGGCCGTTTGAGGATGCACTATACCCTTGAAATTTAATCCCCGTAGTGTAGACCTCTTCAAAATTGACCTTTTTTCTTCAAACATATGGAAAACTTATATTATTCCCATTCTCAAAGGTCTAAATTAGCTAAATATACCAGTTATTGTGATCTTGGACCTTGGCTATGCCTGCCTCAAGAGCCATGTAATTTTATTGTTGACGTTTTTCAAAAACGCTGCAAAATTTGGGATATTATGTCCTTATTTTCATTGTAGCTTTCCAGAGGTTTATGCTATAGCATTGAAAGTGGTACCAAATGAAAGTTAATAAAATTTTCTTGCATATGGTAGTAAGCACAATAAAACACATGAACACCTGTGTAAATTTTAACTAATTTTAATGCACAAACAACTGAGACATTACAAAAAATCAGTTTGGTAGTATGATAGCACTGCACTGACACATATATTGCATGAGAAACGATCAGATAAGATGTTACTAATACATGTATTATCACTTGTTAAATGTGGCATTTTTGAAACTGTCAAATTTTTTTCCTGTGGTACTCCACAACTTGTAGTAAGCAGCTTATTTGCTCTGGGTCACTTGTGATCTGAGTTGCAAAGTCACTAATTAGTTTCCCACCTCTCTCAGCCACATCATTGGTCACTTTCACTGACCTCACAAACTTCTGTGCATTCCTGTAGCTGTCATTGTCTTCCCAGGTGTCAGCAGGAGTGTCACATTTCACTCGAAGAGCATCAAACAGAAAGGGAGACTCTGGCCCTACCAGGTCTGTGACAACTGTAGCTGCATTGATGACAGAAAAGACTGGCTTGCCTTTCTTGTAACTCTCAGGTTTCTCTGTTTCTGACAGCTTGACTGCGAGCTTCTTTTTTGCAGCCTTGGTCATGCTGGCATGTGAACTGAACAAGGTGAATGGCACTAGTTCCTGGGTCAGATACCAGCGGTTGTTGTTCATTTTCTTGAGAACAGAGGTTGCCAGTTCATAGTCATACTGCTTGTATTGCCGCATGTTCTTCATAAACTGGAGGTCATGGATAGGTGCATCAGCTGCAGATGTGGTGGTCACCCAGTGGCTGGTGTAGAATAAGGCCAGGAACTTGTTCATCCTCTCCAGCTTGAAGATAGTGTCCGTGTTGTATTTTAGTTCCTTGGAAAACATGAGCATCTTCATACAGTAAATGTTCCTGGCCATCAAGCGGGCTTGGTGAATGGCACCTGGCTTGACCCAGTGGATACTTCGAGGAGGTTTCTCACCAAGCAGGATCAGGCACAGCTCTGCCACCTCTCTGTAATCTGCCCTCGGACTTGCTTCCTCAAGGAAATTGCTAAAGACTGCAATTGTGCTTGTCTTCTTCTGTTTCAAGTCTTGTTCAACTAGGCCCAGAACTCTTGGGCAGTCCTTAACCAACTTGTCAAACTTCTCTTTCATATTGCTGAACATTGGGTTGTCAGGACTCTTGACCTTGGTGAACACAGCCTCCCATACATTCCAATTATTACCTCTGATATGTCATGGCGACAAGCGAAGTAGAATACCTTTTTGCCTAGTTTTTCTTCAATAAGCTTCATTGCACCCTTGTTGATGCCACTGTTGCTTGCTGTGGTATCAAATACCAAGCCTACAATGTTATCTGTGAGACCCCATGCTTCTATCAGTTCCAATGTAACATTACACTTTTGGATTCCTGTGGAACTTTCTATGAAGGGCACACCACGCAGCTTCCCTTCTTCATACTGTGGAGTACCAGAGACGAGCACTGCAAGACTTTCCACTGGGTATCTTTCACCAAGAACATCCCGTAGACCTTTTCCATCCCAGTGTAGTGTGCAGTAATCTGGCGGACTTTCCTTGAAGTTATTCATGTCACTTTGGCACAGGTTATGACGAGTGTTTATCCTATTTCGTCTTGTAGTAGAGGCTGATATAGCGAAGTCATCAAGATCTGCGCATCCTGCCTTCAACACTGCAGACACCATGGCTGTAGTCTGGTTGTCAGAGAGTGACAACCGATCTGCAGTGCTACAAATCTCTTCACAGGTCATAACTGAGTGTGGAAAGTGTAAGGTTATCGTACTTGGTTTTGATGAACAGCTTGGTGTTGTCTCAGTGTATTCTGAACCCTCACTAGTACCAGAGCCTTGACTGTTCTCTGGGTCTTCATCACTTGAAATTTTCCTAACTTCTGCTGCTGCAGCATCACTGATGATAACATTCTCTCTTCTCTTTCTTCTCGGAAGCTTTTCTCTCTAGACTTCTTCTGAAATACCTTATCATGACCTGACATGTGTGCCAGGCGAGTGGTCTGTTGATCCAAGTAGAAATTGACGTCCTCTTCCTTGGTCTCCTTTGTGAGCAGCCTGTTGCTTCTTATCTCCTCCACAACATCCTTTGTTCCAATATCAAATAACTTGTCTAAGTCCTTCAGAAAGTTAGCTCGTTTCTCTTCCTCTGGTTTGTTATTTCTTCCCTTGTTTTTAACAATTTTCCTGTACTTTTCATGGAGGATCATGAAACGGTTGACTGCATTTGGTCTAGTTAGTGTGTTAATCCTTGCACTATTCCAGAATGGCAAAACGACATCCATTGTATCATGGGCTAAAGACCTATTGTAACTGTTGGGATTATCATTCCTCAAATGCAGGAAATACTGGAACACCTGGCGATTAGTAGGAAGTTGAGAGCCCCTGATGCTGGAGCTGGGTTGCCCAATAAGATACACATCACTGAATGACCTTGTGGCAGGAGTTGCCACCTTTCTTCTCTTTTCAGTTGGTTCATCCCGTTCACTTGTATCCCTGACCACTTTCGCACAGCGTAGTTGTCTTCCAGATGCCATGTTGTCAGCAGTTCACAAATCTTAACAAATCAGCTTTAACTTACAATCTGAAATGAAGAGATAAAACATACTTAGTGATAATAAATTATATACATGCATTAAGAGTAACATTTTTGAGATAAAGTTATGTATTATATGATGACATCCTTTCCAAGCATAAAAAATATATATGTTTGTGCATTAAAATTAATTAAAATTAACATCGGTGTTCATGTGTTTACAACCATATGCAAGAAAATTTTATTAGCTTTCATTTGGTACCACTTTCAATGCTATAGCATAAACCTCTGGAAAGCTACAATGAAAATAAGGACACAATATCCCAACTTTTGCAGCGTTTTTGAAAAACGTCAACAATAAAATTACATGGCTCTTGAGGCAGGCATAGCCAAGGTCCAAGATCACAATAACTGGTATATCTAGCTAATAATATCAGTTTTCTATATGTTTGAAGAAAAAGGTCAATTTTGAAGAGGTCTACTGTAGTGTGAATGTCGCTACTATTTTTATTTCACATAGCTTTGTAAGCATAATGACAAAGTATAGGGGGGCAGTAGTTCGCAATATATACTTTTAATAGATGTTCAAGATTTCAGATAATAGTTTTTGTCAGTTTATATGAACGACACTTAAAACCCTCGTGTTATTATGGGCTGAAATTGTTTTATTTTTATGCGTTTTAATTGTGAGTCTGGTGTTTATTTCGAAAGATTTATTATAGCTAGGTCACCTGAGATGTCTTTCCCTAGGTAATTGAATACAATAATTCTGAGCGAGTTTAGCTTTTACATTATATAATCCGTGTCAACAAACGCTGCATTATCTGCAAAAAAATGAAACAAATAAAAGAAAATAAAACACAGCGAAAAAAAAAACAATATGGAAAATAAAAAGGATAAAAAAGGACCTGAAAATTGACATAGAAAGTAAAAGAGAAGGTTAATAGACACGGATAAAATGCATTTGTTTTTCCATTTTCTTCCAATATAAAGTACCAGAATCAATTTCTTGGATTCGAAATGAGATGCTTCTGAATTTTTGAGATGAGGATTGATAATTTGGATTAACTGGATTATTCAGACTACTCTTCTCATCTTGAATGATTTTTTTAATAACCCAAGGATTTTGACGTCATGGAAAAATTACTAAATGACATTCGGTTTTCAGTGACAGTCTTCTTGTGAACTTTAACAGAACGCGGACGCGCGTATGACGACTGAAACCAAATGGCGGACAGTGTGCGAAGTAACGTCACGGAAAGGAAAAAGTGTGTTCAGACCAAAGATTTCGTTAGAGAAAACGATCACGTAATAGACGGAGATGATGTCACAGCCGTAATGAGAAGTCAAAAGTAGCGGGAGAATGAAGCCAAAATATTTTCTTAAAACCTGAAACAGCGAATAGAAATTTTCTTTTTCTTTCTAGTTTTTGTCTCCTTTACAGCTACAACGTATTGGGCCGTATGTGACGTTACAGGTTGAAGATCAATTATCATTAGAATCAATACTCATAATGCAATTGTGAATTACTAAAAATCTCTAAGTCACGGCTGACATACCGAGAAATTGCTGTCCTTTCGATGAAAAAAGGGTTCCGTTATTGAGGAATATACTCGAGTTCGACAAAACACTACTAAAGAAAGTCGGAGGTTACATCGGTCGAAACGTTGTGAGTACAGCCTTTAAGATTAGAACAGTAATTCGGATAATCCAACTATAGGTCCACAGATTTACCACTCTTTTCTTATAAATAAAACCCCTCTATCATGCAAAACCGCTCGGCTGCTCCCCTTTATTGCACCACTTCTTTAAAATCATAAATACAAAGAACACAAGTCTTTCCTAGTTTATTGCTATATGGAAATTATGTACCCTACTAAAACTTATGAGATATTTACGTGTTCAACTTTTCAAGTTCTCCTTTAACTCGAAAACGTTGAGTTAGTAAAGAAACGAGGAACATTAATTTTATCTCTCGACAATTAATAAGTTTGCTATGTTATAGCATACATTTCTTGATAAATTTAGGCCCTAGAAAAGACGACATGATTCCATTTCCGCATGATGAAAACTCAGTTTTCTTTCTGGTGCAGACTATCTACTAGATAGACAGTTGTGTACAAATCCCAAGAACGATAGGAGCCTTCTCTCGTGTCTGAAAGTGAAACAATATTCAACGAGCCGAATCTGAGATGTGCCGCTGTAAAACTCATGCTCTCTAGCGATTCAAGTTATAAAAACATGACCATTGTCAGCACCCTCAAAATGCAAATCTGGACAATTTGACGAATAACAGGGATGTGCCAAGGTTATAAAAAAAAAGTTTCCAGATACGGTTATGATCTTTCGTGCTGTTTCAAGTAAGGCCCACATCATGCCATATCATATCTTCGAAGTCGGCTTGCAAGTCAACACCAATACCTGGATGTGTTGAAGAGTGTGGTAATCCCCGTGAACAATCAGGTGGCCGGTGTCAGACTCTGCGTGTGGCAGCATGATTTGTTACCGGGCACAAGTCCAAAGAGACCCAGGCTTGGTCTCAACTTTGTACAACTTTGTAGTCTTCCCACACTGCCCCCTCTTCTCCCGGTCTGAATCCACTGGATTAATCCGTTTAGTCATACGTCGAGAAATCACCAAGTGGGGGATGCCCTTTTCTCTTACTTGCAACCTCTCTTCCACAGAGGGGACGTTGCGAGCCTGTCTTTGTTTTATCGTTATTTCCATGACAAAAGCTCGTCTGATCACTAATCTCTGGTCCCCCCACACATATCTTTCACGATAAACACCCGCCTGGCTGAAACTACTGTCAGTAATATTCCCCACTCTTTATCTGTGCCAAAATCTAAACGTATATTCCATAAACAACGCTTCTTTCTTAGAAGTGCACGACTCTTCCGTTTGCCTGTTTCCCATCTGACTAAAACTTCAAGTCCAACATAAACAAATTCCTGATAAACCGCCCCCTTAAGTAAGACTTTATCAAATCTGCAATACTAACGACAACTACGATACTATCCCATTGATTACTGTACACGCAATAATCCTTATCTCCGAGTTGCTTCCAGGCCTAGATAAGTGGTGATTACTATGTAAAAAGAAAATTTACCTCACACAACATCAAAACCAACTTGATTCTCTCCGGCGAGTATTCGTCGGGCTCCCGCTGGCGCTTGTGAAAATGGCATACTCCTATATCTGGCCCACTGTTGAAGTGCTGATTGAGGCTTTATTAAATAGATGTGAACTCTATTACATAATCAAGTTATCTCAATCTATTTTATTAATAAGAATTTAAAAATTAAACTGTAGTTTTGTTTCATTTAGGGCAAGAATGTAATACTTTCACCCTGTAGCCTATTGGAATATTGTCATGGAATTCAAATTCAGGACAATAATTGTTCTTATCTGAAGGAGTATTTAGCTAAGTGTTGTTCCCTGAGGTAATAACATTTTGGGAAATGCACTAATTCTTTGATGAACCAGTGCATAATTGTGGCGATTGGGATCTAACGTAGTTTTGAATATTTGAAATAAGCGAAATTCTTTTAATATTAATTATGTATTATTAATATGAATTAATAGCATAAATATGAGAGATAACGAGAATAAAATAAACAGATTACGAACGGTTTATTGCGTTTGGTTTCTTGTCGGTCATGTAGACACATTGTTTGTAACTCCTTACGGCGTCATTTATGAGTTCATGCCAAGTGTGCCGTTTGTGGAGAACTGGACTCTTACTATAAACTTCCAATATACGTTCATTTGTGAGTATGGGAGGCAGATTTATTTTAATATTTCACTAATCTGAAAGGTTCGTTGCCATTTGCCTATGTGAAAAACGACCTCATTTTATGATTGAACGATATTTATAATCTTTAAAGGTTATGGACTATGTGTATTCGCTTGGTATCAATAAATAGGCTGCGAAAAGTATTCTTACGGATTAGTGTGTTTGCAATGAAATAATCAGACCAGGCAATATATCAAAGTTATTATTTTAGTAAGTGGGGCGATGATGTGGGTTAAAATGATGAAAAATGATTGTCGACATTATTAACATATCCAAGAATTATGAAAAATGACAAATTGTGAGTTAATTGATTGGTGTGTTTGAAATGAAATTATCATCCCAGATAATATATATCAAAGTTATTATTTTAATAGTGGTGGGTTGACAATGTTGGTTAAAATATTGAAAATAATTGTCGAAATGAGTATCCAAGAATTAAGAAAAATCATGAAGTGTAAGTTAATTGATAGTTGTGTTTTTTATGAAATAATCAGCCCAGACAATATATCAAAGTAATTTTTTAGTAAGAGAGAGCGACGAGGATGGTTTTAATTATAAAAAAAATTATTGTCGAAATTAGTAATATTATCCAAGTATTACGAAAACTTGTGATTTAATTGATTGGTGTGTTTATAATAAAATAGTCAGCCTAAACAATATATCAAAGTTATTATATAAGTAAAGGGGAAGGAGATTAGGAGGGCTTACATTATGAAAAAGTATTGTCGAAATTAGTAACATATCCAAGAATTACGAAAAATGATGAAATATTAGATAATTGATTGGTGTGTTTCTGAGGTAATAATCAGCCTAGACAATATATCAAAGTTATTATTTAGTAAAGATGGAAGGGCGAAAATGTGGGTTAAAATTATGAAAAATGATTGTCGAAAGTAACATATCCAAGAATTATGAAAATGATTAAATGTGATTTCATGCATTAGTGTGTTTGTAAAAAAATAATAAGCCCAGACAATATTTCAAAGTTATTATTTTATTAAGGAGCTGGAGATAATGTGGGTATTAATCATGAAAAGTGATTGTCGAAATTAGGAACATACCCAAGAATTATGAAAAATGATGAAATGGAGATTAATTGATTAGTGTTTGTAATAGAATAATCAGTCCAGCAAATGTATCAAATTATTATTTTAGTAAGGTTGGTTAAAATTATAAAAAATATTGTCGAAATTAGTAACATATCCAAGAATTACGAAATATGATGAAATGTGAGTTGATTGATGTGTGCGTTTGTAATGAAATAATCAGCCTAGACAATATATCAAAGTTATTATTTTAGTAAGTTGTGCGATATGGTGAGTTTAAATGCTGAAAATGTTTTTTCAAAATTTGTACCATATCTAAGAATTATTAAAAATTATGAAATGTGAGTTAATTGATAGTTGTTTTTTTTTCTATAAAATAATCAGCCAATACACTATATCAAATTTAATATTTTAGTAAAGGGAGGGGCGATAATGTGGGTTGAAATTATGAAAAATTATTGTCGAACATAGTAACATATTCAATAATTATGAAAAATGATAAAGTGTGAGTTAATTGACCGGTGTGTTTGTAATGAAATAATAAGCCCAGGAAATATATCAAAGTTATTATTTTAATAAAGGGGCAGTACAGTTTTAATAAAAAAAAAACTAGAATAATATGATTGTGCCTTCATTCATGCTGGACAGAACGCTCACAGCATGCCCAGCAACAATATATTATATATGAAAAATGCTGCTGTGGAATTCCCACAGGTCCCGATGATAGTGATGATGATGATGATGATGATGATGATGATGATGATGATGATGATGATGATGATGATGATAACAAGAAGAGGAAGAATACACCACTAATGTTCCGAAATGGTGTTTGCGTCCTGTTTATTATTTATTTATTTCTTCTACTTATTAAACGTTCCTGTTGCTATTCTTTTTATGTTTTCTTGTTACTATCTTTTTACGATTGATTGTACGTTTACATATATGTTCTTACTTATATGTGTGTGTGTGTGTTCTATCTTTACACCTTTCTTTTGTCTTGAAAGGTCTCGACGTGTACGTGCAAATACATAATCGTACATACCTGCTTGCCTTGTTCAACGGATATCTTATTGCACGCTGCTCTGCCATCTCGTGGGGAGTGGACATTGCTGCAGACAGACGCATTGATAACACAAGATGGATTTGAAGCTTCAATTCTTTTATTAAAAGGCAAGCCTATATCTGGAACCTATGGTTGTCAGAGACCCAAAATTGCCAGTCTGCATCATCTGTAGTCCAAAACCAACTCTCAGCCCATGTAGTCGCCAACCGGAAACCTATGACCACAATTCCCGTTACCCTTAACTTCCGGTGCACGTCATCTCTAATTTCCGGTGCATCTAACTTAGGGCATTAAAGGTGACGAGTTTGATGGGTGTCAAATCTAACACTTTGTGATCTCACTAAACTCGCTGATGGCAACCGAAAATATGCTTACATAACTTACCATTTCTACAAACTACCTATATAGCATTTAAGCTGGGATTCCCAATACTACACTAATATAAAGGGCGCTAGAAACAGTACCGACATATTTTGAAAAAAAAATGAGTGGAGTGAAATCAGAGGGATAGCTGAGAAAATACAATGGATAAAAATAATGAAAATAATAATGATGTTAATCATAATATTAATAAAATTAATTTACTAATAATAAACATATTAACTATGATATTATAAAAATATTATAAAAAAATAGTTATAATAATTATAAGAAGACGAAGAAGGAAAAGAACAATGAACATAATAATAATAATTATAACATTAAAAATAATAATACTTATAAGAAGAAGAAGATAATAATAATAATAATAATAATAATAATAATAATGTTAATAATAATAACATTAATAATATAAATAATAACGGTAATATTAATAAAAATTATAAAACTAATAATATTATAAATTATAATATTAATAATAACAATAATAATATAAATTATAATAATAAGATAATAATAATAATAATGATAATAAAATAATAATAATAATAATAATAATGTTAATAGGACCAAGAAATTCTGAAAAAAAATAATGAAAATGTGTTCATTAATCATATCAGAAGAAGCACAAAAAAGCAGCAAAAAGTCGAACAATAAATAGGAAAAGGATGAATATGAAGAAAACTAAAGAACGAACATTTAATCAAGGAAATAGCAATATATGTAATAAGGAAAAAAAGAAGGAAACTGTCATGATACGAAAAAGGCAAAGTTAAAAAGAGCATGATAAATAAGATAAAAATAAGTTGGAAATCATGAAACAGAAAAAGACGAAGAGGCTGAAGAAATATAAGATAGATATGTCGAAAATCTAAAAGAGGACGAAAAAAAACTACATGGAAAAATTAAAAAAAAAAAAGACAGAATAACTTGACAGAAACACAAACACACGTTTTGAAAAAGAAAACATTTTTTCTTCATTCCTTTTTTTTTTTTCTATAATGTAACTTTTTATTTTTCCACTTCCGCGGTTTCACTCGCTACTGGTTTTGTCTCCGACACCGAATAAGAAAACAATCAGAAGATACGTAAAACTGCCTCCAGTTAAAATATCGTGCGAGACAAAGAGATTTGCTGTCAATCGAATGTGGAAAAACGATAATAATACTTGATAGACAGTATAAAAGAAGGACTCCATGTATTTCTTTTTCGCTAAAATAGATTAATGTTTAAATAATAGAATATGAATAGCGAATCGATTAAAAAACATCATGGGGATCTTTTTTCCTAATCCATATTTAAAAGTCACGCGTTTGAGTTTATTGTATTTGAAAATGACATTTAAAATAGAACGTGTTTTCGTGAGATTCTACAACTTTACACTTGCACTAATAGCATGAGAAATTGAACTTACTAATAATCATTAAGATATCAATATATACAAGCGAGTGCTGTGTAAATTCCACAGCGGCATCATTCATATGTAATACATTGCTGCTGTTCATCCGGTGAAAGTTCAACGGGAATGGAGACCTCGCGATATTATTGACGCCCTTTTGTTAAAACTGTAGAATTATTTATCTAATTAATCTGGTTAATGTAACGTCAGGTTATTATGGTTTATCTCCAATATTCTTAGAGGGGTCTGTTACATAATCCGATTGTATGGACGCCCGGCACGAACGTAAACCCCACGATATCTTTATACTACCTTTTGACAGAACAGACACTACCCTTGTTGCCTAGGTACAAGACTAAGACAGTATATTGTAGTTTCACGTACGACCCAAAAGCGACATCATTTATTTATTTATTTTTCAATAACGTCTTCAGTGATCGGGAGATCCTATTTATTAAAAAGGAGGATAGAAGGTTATACCATTCTAAAAACATTAAATCAGCGTATCTATATACTAATTTAATGTTCGGAATAAGTTATCACCTCCTACCCTCCTTTTTAATAGATAGGATCTCCCGATCGAATAATTCATAATCTGAGAACCGTGACAACCGTTCCTTATCGGTACTACGGCATTAATACATAGATACTCAACCATACTGAAAAATGCTTCGCCAGTGTTCGCTCTGAAATTATATAAAATGATAGAATTACGTCTGTAATTCAAGTTTTCATATAAGATTTATCATTATTTGTATAATTTTTATGACCTAAAATACAAGAAACGTACTACACAGTTGATATTTAATTTTATATTATTTTTGAAATATATATTCATGAATTCCTTTTATGATGTTAGACTACCTGATTATACATTTGAATTCTTGCTTTAACTCACCAATTTAAATGGCTCATCCAGGGAGTCAAAACAGTACGATTTAATCGCTTAATACTGCGTAACGGGATAGATTTATATTAATTTATATATATAATTACATACGCATTGGTTTTTATTATATAGTAGAGGAGAAGCCTAAATATTGAATGGTTTTGCTTTAAACTACACTGTTCCGAATATAATTAAAAAAAAAATATTGAACGCATCTGTTAGGAAAGAACAGCTGGTTTCCGAATGAGTAATTATTATTTAAATAAGAAATTGTGTAGAAATTTAACCAGATGTAGATTTCAACTGGACATCCACCACGGATCGGGTTAGAGCGGTGACATTGATTGATATTCCATGGCTGGCCTTCTGTAAAATAAACGAAAGGAAACACTGTTTAAATCATCCAAATAGCTCACAGATATCAGACTATGCAAAAATTGTAATATTCATTTTTTTTCCTCGAATCGGAATATAGGGAAAGAATTAAGTCAAGTAATTACTAGATATTAATATTCAAATCATTGAAGGCATCCGGGCCAATGTGCGCTTGGGAGTTTATAGATGCACAATTTATAAAGTCAAGTCGTTGATGATAAAACCATAGTGTAGCTAAAGGCAGTAGTCGGATGATTTTCCCTGAAAAGCGGAAGTCAAATTAAAAGTTTGTTACAATAAAACAATCGGTCAGACATATTGTAAATGATTTCAGATAACACTTTTTCTTTCTAAGCAATTTTCAACAATTTCAATCTCATTTTTCCTATCAACTACCCAAACAGCTAAGAAAAGGCGGTCGTCTTTTCATACAAGTTCCTCCATTATTTAAAGGCAATAAAAAGAAACTAAAATAGAAATTCCTTATATATATATATATATATAGTCCATGTTTCTGAAGCCTTTTAGATGAGGTTTGAGAATGTGTATTATTCGGACTACTGATCCCATTTTCAGTGTTGTTTTCACAACGTTTCGGCTGATGTAACCTCCAAACTTCTTTATCAAAGTCGGATATCTGCAAGAACCCGTATCGCAACAAATACACCACTAATACAATCTAGTTTCAAATGACACTCTTTGAGATAAAGATTCAATCGTCAGTGCTGGCGATACTAAGAATGCAACTGCGAATACCTTACATTTCTACTCAGCAATTACTGCTGAAACGAGTACATGCTATCTCCGTAGATCAAATAAAAAGGCTCCGTTCGAAATTTCATCCAGATACTCGGGTTTGAAAGATATATTCCCAAATTCCGCAATTAACACCTACAGAACTTCGGTAGATACATCGGCCGCAACCTTGTGATGAGAACAGTGTTCCGAATAATCGAACTAATACAAATTATATAGAATACGTTGCTAGCATAATGATATTAAATTAATTGTTTGTCACTTCAGGGGAATTTTTATTTGCAGCTTATGTCAATAGCCTTATGCAATTAGAAAAAGGAACAAAACAGTTACCATGGCCACGGCTGTACATAAAATACTTAAGACTCGCGCGATTCCTATCACCTGTCGATCGCTTTCATCGAATGTATTCGTTCGTATCTATCAACTGGAGTCTGACATTTTTTTTTAAATTCAATTTTCACCCCAAACAAGGCACAGCGCCATTTGAAGTAGGGGAGTACTGTCGGGGACATAAGTTGCAGGGAAATTATGAAGGGAGATGAGTAGCAAGATGTCTGTTCACATTACACTTGAACTTCTGCATGTCAGTATAGTTGGGAAAGCAGAATCCTGGAAAGGGGTTCAAGAGTCTAGCAGTTCTGGAGAAGAAATTATTGGAGTAGAAGGCTTTCTTACACCTATGAATCTCTACTGTAAAGGGGTGGGATTTAGCTGCTTGTCGGGTTTGTCGGGGGTATTCATGTCGAGGGGGTACAAGTGCTTGTAGTTCGTCAAAACATTCACCGTTAAAGTACTTGTAGAACAGGCACAGGGATGTAACATTTCGTCGATGGGACAGAGGCTGAAGCGTCGATGACAGTTCAGGACCTACAAGGTTGATGACTCTCTTTTGAACCCTGTCAAGTGGTGGGAGACAAGCAACAGATGTACCAACCCAAATGACAACAATACTCCATACATGGGTGAATGGTGGCCTTATAGAGGTACAGGATACGTTCAGTCGTAAGTAGCTTTCTAGCACGGTAGAGAGAGCCCACTTACTTTGCAGCAGCCTTTGTAATGCTCTCAGTGTATCTATTCCACTTTATATTCCCTGTAAACGTTAGGCCGAGTTCTATTCATTAACGTAAAAAGTGCATCAGGGGAAATATTCCACAGAGATGGGGATGCATAACTATTATTATAATGATATATAATAAAAAGAATGAAGGGCAGAAAGAGGGTGGTATTCGATTTCCAGAATTGAGAATAACAATTAATTGATAGTTTGTCCAGTTTCGGTGATGACTGTGTAAGATATGTGTATAACTCTATTACACCTAACATAACAATATATATATATATATATATATATATATATATATATATATATATATATATATATATATATCTGTACGTGTTTCTTTCATTCATTAATTTAGTTGTTTTTTTTATTCATTGATTTAGTTGTTTTTTTTTCATTCATTAATTTAGCTGTTCTTTTTTTATTCATTAATTTAGTTGTTTTTTAAACACATGCCATAAGAAAACAACCCCTCTCTCTTAATTTAACAGGACTATGTTAGCAAAGACATGTATTTTACGTCAGCGTAAATCTGTTTAGTAAAAATTAAAAACTACAGTTCGTATAAGACTGCAACATTTTTCTCCGATAAACAATATCGTTGTGACAGGCCATTTCAAGGATTCATGCGAGATAAATGTCTACCGACAAGCTAATTCTGCCAAAACTCCTTACAAATCTACCTTTACATTGTTAAAGAGTAGAAAAGGTATTCAAGATAAATTTTCATAATTCTAGAAACGGTCTTGGTTATGACCTTAAACTATATAGAGTGGTGAGGCCCCAGCTTGCGGGCTTTGGGGAGCGTGGAGCCACACTTTAATTGTCATTGCTCCCAGGTCCACTCTGACCCGGAGTGGTAGTACCTGTTAGGGTCCCAACCATGGGTTTAATAGAAACCGACTTGAAAACAACAAATATATTCTATTAAAAAAAATTCTTCCAAATCTTTGGATTTGGCATTAAATAACCCGAAAAGGGTTGATATTCCGTAAAACAAATTTAACCAAGCAACCAATTCTAGAAACGCTTACGCCCCCTGTTTTGTGTCTCAGTCATCATCTCCAGCGAATGATCGCTGTTTCTGACAAAAGAGAATCCAAAACTTTGTATATTAGGTCGGCAGTCTTATACGAGCTGTAGCATAAGAAGATAAAATCTCTTTCCATTCTATACTTGTGGCCATGTCACTAATAAGGTTGTTGTAGGTAAATGTTTTTCTAGGCTGACGTAATCGATTTACCTCCACATCCTTATCAGAAAGTGCATAAGACCGTGGCTGCTGCATTGCCGTTTGATGAATGGGGTTGGTGTCAACACAGTAAGGATATAGGTTCTGTCGATTTCGAAGTGGTACATAGATGTGAGTGATAAAGTCCGATCATGACGCCAGATCGTAGCCGCTACGTTATCATTGATAAAAGGGCATTTATCATGCTGGTGACTATGTGGAAAATGAATTCTGAAGTAAAAACGACTCGTGTATTGATAGTACCAATCTCTTTTTCGCAGCTCTTCAACTTTTGTAAAGTGAGAAATAGATTGCATTTCTTCTAGAACGACTCACGTATATATATATATATATATATATATATATATATATATATATATATATATATATATATATATATAGCGTAGTGAGTTAGAATCGGAGAGTAAGTTCAATTCTGTAAGAGGAGATTTATCGGGATAATATAAAGCTCAACAAGTTTCATTGTAGCTTATATAGGAAAACAATAAGAATAGAAAATGAAGTCACGAAAACTATATATTGATAAATATCGAACGGTTCATTTATTCAATATTATGATGAAAAGCATTAGGCTTCAAAATACCTTAGTATAAAGAGTCCCCTCTATCCTCCAACTAAGTTATCATTTATTCGCAAGATAAAAATAAATCCAGAGAATTGTATTGTATATCATAAATATAGCTATTTATATGGACGTACGGATATGTACAAAATCCAATTGACGTAAATGGCGATATTTTAATCTGTTATTCTTTTGAATACTAGAATGTCTTCAGGCGAAAACGTCTATTCTTTCTGTTAGTAAAAAAGTAGAAGAAATTTAAAAGCATCCTTATATTTTCAACTAAAGCATTAATAAAATGGTTTATTTTTAGACTTAATTTTATTTTGGCTGGATTTGATTGTTCCGTGTCTATTGACGTGAAGGCGAGAGGAACCCAGATGTGAAACTTTAAACGAGGGGTGGATAGATAGCAGTTTCACGTATATTATATGAGGGAAGGAAAGGGGTTTTATTTAAGAAAATGAATTACTTATAATAAAGTCTAGACTGATTTTTCTTTTTTTTTTAAATTTCTATTTATTTTTTACTAGTATGACTCGTTAAACGACATTGCCCGCTGGTAGTATGCCCCCACCACCCCGTAAAAACACAGAAAAATATTGTTTTATTTTTTAAAGAAACTGTGTTCACAACCAGTTAACTATCAAAGTAAGATTATATTAAACTTTCTTAATCGATTATTCGGAGCACTGCCCTCATCACGTAATCATAAAGTAAGATTATATTAAAAATGGTAAGAAATTCTATAAACGGAGTGTTTTCTGTCAATATTAAACAATCATTATTTAGTGTAAGCAATATATACAGAATTGTGTTTACAGTATAAACAATACAAACATAACAGTTTATAAATCTAAACAATATATACCAATTAAAATTTTAATTTTAGACAATAGAAACCAAAATGGTATTTTTGTTTGTAAAAAAAAGATTGTGCACAGCAAGTTAATTAAGTTAGTGACCTATTTGCATTTAAATTTATTTTGAAGTATTTGAAGTACACACAAGTATTTTCAGTATATATAAACACGTGAAGCAATTTACAATAGCACGTTTTGTGACGTATTTGTGTAAAAATAGAAACAGCACTTTTAATATTAGTTATTACCCATGCGAATTCGCAGAAGAACAAATGTAAAAAAAACCCTAAGCAACCCCTAAACATGAAAATAGCATCGATACAATACCCAGTCTCGAATTCGTAACTCAAGGAGGAAAAGTTGTTGAAGAAATACGAAACACGAAATTACGAGGGTTTTACATAACCTCTTTAAAACTTATCGGTATGCGTCTCTCTCTCTCTCTCTCTCTCTGTCTCTCTCTCCGTCCGTATCTCTCTCTTTATTTCTCTACCTCTCCTTCTCCCCGTATCTCTCTCTATCTCTATCTGTCCATATATATAAATATATATATGTATATATATATATATATATATATATATATATATATATATATATATATATATATACTAATCTTCATTTGTTGAAATTCAAACAACTTTCATTTAACATTTTTTTCTTTATATAGCATCTTGTTAATTTCTTCTTGGATCTCTTCATTACAGCTGTTACGTTAATGTGATCACAATTCTATGACTTTCTGTTTTCATAACAATTTTCATTCCTATTATCTCGTCTGATGTTACTAACAAATAGTTAATTTTGTACATGATAAACCTGGTACGTTCGTTTAGGGAATATATATATATATATATATATATATATATATATATATATATATATATATATAGTCTTTGAAGTTTTTAACATTTGAAACGATACAAAAAATTACTTTTTATCATTCGTTAAAAAAAACCCATCTAGTCAGTAAGTCATTTAATCACCTGCAATCACTGCATCAACTCTCTCGAATTTACTATAATACCAATTTTTTTTATTTTTCAAGGGATCATCAGTTGTTTACCATGAAACACTGTTTCGCGGATTTAAAAACAAAACAGTATATTACATCATGGCTCCCCAGCAGTGTTGATCAAACACCACTACCCTTAATCTTAGGAAGAAGACATGTTACAAAAATTAAATCCAATTTCCTATTCTTAATTGCAATTACTAACCTTTTCATAGTATAAAAATGAATTTCTTACCTGTGCGATTCATCAATTTCCACATTTAAAATGGATACATTTTTTAATTTATCAGTCTTGTATTTATAAGATTTGGATTAATCCATTTAACTACTTATCACCCCCACTATAATTAGTAGTTTGTATATTTACATTCTTATTTATTTAAAATTAGATATATAAAGGTTTAAAATATTTTATTTTTACATATATACATTTTTTATTATATCTATAAATTTATTATATGTAATTATAAATACGTTTTATACATCGCTAATATAGTTTTGGATTTCCTTTATTAATATAGTCTGGTTTATCCTAAACGATTCAAAAGCATCAGGATAACGAACAAATGCTTTATTTAACGGTTTAAATATTTTATTTTTATCTCCACCTTGTTTTATCATCCTTATTACTAAGCTAGAAACTGGTGGTATAATATATATATATATATATATATATATGTATATATATATATATATATATATATATATATATATATATATATATATATCCGCATAGCCTCTAGCTCGCTGGTCTGTGAAAACTTCAAGGTAGTGCAAATATGGATGTTTGTCCATGCAGGAATTTAAATGTACTAAAAACGAATATACTAAACGATGATATTTCGGAAATGAAGAGAAAAAATAAAACAATCGGTTTGTTTAAGGTTAAAATGATAGCCGCCATGTTTGTAACGTCCAGCATGTTCGTTTTCTTAGATGTGCCTTAAGGAAGAAGCGATTTTGTTATAATTCGCGCCAAATGA
Organism: Euprymna scolopes; assembly: GCF_053919585.1. Taxonomy (NCBI): domain Eukaryota; kingdom Metazoa; phylum Mollusca; class Cephalopoda; order Sepiida; family Sepiolidae; genus Euprymna; species Euprymna scolopes. The sequence continues at coordinate 13,292,003 of NC_136491.1, read as the reverse complement.
GAATCGCCAGAATTGATTGTGAGAGGAAATATTATTGTAACTGGAAAAAGAAAGGTAATGGTTTATGCATGAGTTTAATGCCAAGTTACGAAGGTAGATAGGAAAGTATATGTATAATGTGCATAATAGTTTTCGGTGTTGAGTGGTGGTGGGTTGAGGGCTTTAGACTTTGAGGGGAAGATGCGAAATACTTGCTATAAAGAAGTTGGCGATCGTTATGATATTTCTCCTAGGATGAAAGATACTATTTTATTATAACGAACAAATGTGTCTAAAACGGCGTTCTAAAGTTACATAATATTGTGGATATTAGTTCAAACAAACATAATAAATGTGTATGTGGCATCTGTAGGTGCAAACCTAGTATACTTTGGTCCAGAGGCGAATTTTTGCAATTGTTTTATTGTGTAAATAGACTTAAAATTTTTCAAAGAATTGGCTTTTTCTTAATTTATATAGAAAGAGAATTGAAATGAAATTTCAGATTAATTAAAGGAAATAACAAAAGTAAATCAGAGAGGTGGTTAAGAAAATAAAACGGATAACAATAATGACAAGATTTGAATGAGAGTGATGTCCAACGAGATATAACAGATAACAATAATGACAACAGTAAAAAATATTAAGGAAACTCCTTGAATGCAAATGAGCTGCAGCGTAAGTCGGACATATAGAAACTGATACATATATAAAACACATAAAAACATTACATAAAATCATAAAACACGGAAATTATTTAAATGTAAGCTAACCCTTCGGTCCGCCCATACTATTGTAGTGCAGAGATTTACTGACGTCACACAAATGATCTAGGAAGTGCAAATAAAATGGAAACACTGAGGAGAGAAAAACGTAATCAAACGAGCACTATACGCGTACGATGAGGACTGATATCTTGTAGGGGCTTATTGCCGTCCAAATTCCAGTGAAAAGCAATGGTCGCTACCAACGAGTAATCAATGGTTAATGGCTATTGCAATAACGCAAACTAATTAAGTAACCCAGTTTACCAAATACTAACTTATTGATCACTGTAACCTTATTAACCCTTATCCTCGAGTGACCTCTGGGACTTGATAAGTGATGATACCTTTGTTCAAAAGAATTGAAAATGTTACCAAATTAGGTTATAAATAATAGACGTATGGGAAACTTGTTGTAACAAACTTTGACTGCTAGCAACACCACAGGTTATTCCCAAAGAGAATTGTTTGATATTGGCCTGTGTGAAAACACTTAGTGAATAATAATAATAATAATAATAATCATAATAATCATAATAATCATAATATTAATAATAATAATAATAATAATAATAACACCACCAACAACAACAACGAAAACAATAATAATAATAATAATAATAATAATAGAAACACCACCACCATCACCACCACCACCAACAACAACAATAATAATAATAATAATAATAATAATAATAATAATAATAATAATAATAATAATAATAAAACACCACCACCACCAACAACAACAACAACATTGATAATAACATCAATAATAATAATATTAATAATAGTAATAATAATAATAAGGATAATAATAATAATGATAAAAACACCACCACCAACAACAACAATAATAATAACAATAACAATAATAATAATAATAATAAAAACACCACCACCAACAACAACAATAACAACAATCACAGCAACAACAATAATAATAGTAATAATAATAATAATAATAATAATAATAAAACACCACCAACATCAACAACAATAATAATAATAATAATAATAATAATGACGATAATAAAAACACCACCACCACCACCACCACCACCAACAACAACAACAACAACAACAACAACAATAATACTAATAATAATAATAATAATAATAATAATAATAATAATAATAATAATAATGGGACCTGTGGAAATTCCACAGGGAACTCATTTATATGTAATATATTGATGTCGGCAATCTATAAATGTTTATCGTAAATGGAGGCTCTCTTATATTATTTTAACTCTTTTGTTAAAACTGCAAATGTATTTATCTAAGCTAGCAGGGACGGTCATAAAGTACGTTTAAATATGGTATTTTAATTCTTGCAGATTTCGTATGGATTATTATAGTATTTTCTGCATGTACAATATCGTAAGGAGGGACCGGAAAACATCGTATTCCACCACGTATCCTGATGCCACTCTATCCCGGGGTTCTAATGTACAGGTTACATTAGCACAAGTTATAATAGAAAAACATAAACAATTAATAATTTTAGATTTTCGTGGAAAAATTTTAATTTTACAGTTTGTTCTTCGCATCAATTTTGCTAATTCATACAAACATCAATCATTTGCGACCCTTCAAAATATGTATATTTCGTTATTTTCTCCAGATTTTCTGTTTTTCCAAAAAAACATATAGTAATTAACACTTGCTAATTCCATAGACTTATCCTATTTGACAATGAGTTGGATTAGTTATTCTTATTTATTAACATTGTATTTTTTATATTTATCATATTTGCAGAGAAATTCATTTTATTGTCGGAAAAGATGCATCTACGTTTTTGGTGTTCAGAAATTCCTTTTTGCCGAATATTTCTTAAGAGTAAAATCATATTTTTATATTAAAACCGAGCAACTCCGGGACATGGATGATGCTAGTTTAATATATATGTTTTTTTTTGTTTTTTTTAATTGTGCATACACTACTCTGTACTTCATTCGTGACATTTGCAAATCAATTATTGTTAATGTTATTGTCATTTACTTTGCTATGATTGGATTCTGCAATGTTTTATCATTTTATAAATCTTCTCTATCCATTAAAATGAATGGTAATGAGATTATAATGGATCTGATATCTTGTAAATTCTATTCGGATATCGATTAGGAAATTTATTACGAATTAACTGGCGTAAAATACGCTTAAATATGATGTTTTAATTTGTCCAGATTTATTGTATATAATTATGGATTCGTGATTTCAATAGTAAAAAAAAAATATTTGGGTGCCATCAGCAAGAATCGAAACTGTAGCATTCAAAGCGAGCTGATAAGAATAAAAATGAATAAAATAAATAAGTTAAGACGAATCTACATAATGTGTAACGATTTTTTCGATTTGGACCCATTTTTTACCACTTAAACCTATTTTAACCGACTAAACACGCGTGAAAGAACGGTGCATAAAAGGTCCAATAATTTGAGGCCTCTAGCGCCACTCAGCGTCTTTTTGTTTCAGGGCAGATATAGTTTTAAAATATTGAGACGGACAGACAGACGTATAGCTTTTTAAACATTAGATTTAGAATATATCGAAAGAACTTCATTTAAATCACGTATTTGATTACAAAATATTCATGCAAGTCAGTTTTGTTGATTAATCTATTCGCGTCCATGTTTCTTATAGCAACATAAGGATTATTTATTATATTTCTGATGCATCTGTATTATTTTCAGAGATATCTATATTTTAACATAAATATTATTGTGTCTTTTAAATATTATTTATTGTCAAAAGTGATCACTCAGTTTTTAGTATACTGTAAAAAAAACTGTGATGCTGCGATTAGTTTCAAGTATAATTCAATGAACATAGATGTCATGTTCATCCCCTCAAAAATGCATATTGCTGTTTGAACTTGATGGCTTACTTTTTAGGAGCATCGTTCTAGATGACTATCGAGATGTTGGTTTACATAATATTTAAACCTCTGCACAGTAGTACAGTCAGTTGGGGCCCATAACAATGAGTGAATTCCAAAGTATAGTAGCTCAAAGAGGATAGAAGCTATTAGAGTAAAAGTCTCTCTGATATCTCTAAAACCTTTACAGTGAAAGAGTGGAATTTTCTCACAAAACGGATTTTTCGAGGATGGTAATGTACGTCGAGAGAGTACGAGTTCGATAGGTTCATTAGAGCAATTTCCATTAAATTAATTGCAAACCAGGCATATAGAGTCAACTTTGAGGCGATTGGGCCGAGGTTGGAACTCAGTTGAAAGTGTGGGGCCTATGAGATATGTACTCTTTTGTCAAGCTTGTTTAAAGAGTAAGAGATTAATGGTAGATTCACCAGCTCAGATGTGACAACGATGTTCTATGCATGGGCGAATGGTGTATTTGTAATCGATCTACTTTTTGTATAGTGTGAAATAAATGCGTTGACATTCCCATAGAAACACGTAAATCTCTGAAGATAATTTTCCTATAAAATAGAGTTTTATTTACTAAAGATGTTTTGTAATAAATTAAAGCCAAAAAAAAATTACTTATAGGTTAAGAAATTTTATTAATTCATTTCTTAATTATTATCATTATTTTTAATTTTTATTTACGAAACTAATCATAACGCCATTAAGGTTGGGGGGGCTACTTTGATTTAGGGCTAAATTTATATGTGATATCGTAATTGGAGAGACATGTAGCAATATATATCTGTTCACATTTCATTTAAAGATATGTAGAGAAAGGAAAAGTGGGTGAAATAAATAAATTCCAAAGGCAAGTAGTCGGAGATTGTTTTTCAGTAATCTGGAGAAACTCCACAGAGAAGCGGTGAGATGTTGCTGCCAGTTAGATCTATCATCTTGTTTTAGTGTGAACGTGTACAAAGTGCAGTAATTCCATCGGATAACATTTCGTTGTAGTACTTTTAAAACAATGTAGTCAAGGTGTTAAATATGAATCGTCAAATGGCTTGGCTTTAAAGTTAAAATAACTATATAATAATTTGACCTTGCCCCATATATAAAAAATTGGTGTACCTACGTTTTTGACAAAAAAGGCGTGAACAGTAAAATAGACTTTGCCATCAAGACGTTAAAAATGACAAAAATTAAAGGAATTAAAATCAACAACAAACTTAAAGGAAATACAATATTTACACGGCGTTAGGAAAGTGAATACTGTGAAAATAATACGATCTACTTAAAGTAAAAAAAATAAAAAGAATGATCAAGTACATAAAGCAAAACCGGTTTGGCTGAGACAAAGATCCTACGGCGAATCATCTAAGCTTTCGTTAACAAGAGAGAAAATGGCGCCACTGTGTACCTACGTCACAAAATCATGTGACGAACGACTCCACAAACAGTCGAAGTCGTCGTGACCAGTCGTGCTTTTCACGTGCCGGTGGCGTGGTAAAATGTTTCTTCCCCTTAATTTGGTCGTAGTTTTTTCTGTTTCTTTTTTTTAACATTTTTTTTTGCCCTTCATTTTTTAGGCTGTTTCAATACTTCAGATGTCCTTCCAGTGGTTCTGTTTGTCCAGACTTGCTCTAGCCCTAACCCTGGTCCAAATAGCCATCATGTAACGTGTGAGGTGAAAAATGTCTCTCTCGGGGAATTTGAACGCCTGTCATTCTTACATGTCGCATATGCAAATACGAGATTGATAGGGAGTGTGAGAAGATGGATGGGAATATCTGCAGTTTGTATAAGGATGGTTTTACTTTACTTCTTCGTGCCTCGTTACTCATCCTTCTTTTCGAATAAATATGTGTATTTTGCGACGAGGTTAGTGAAATAAAGCTACTAAGACACACGTATAAGAATTCTTATCTCTCAATGAACGAAAGTCGTTTATTCCTGATAGACTTAGATTAAGATATTTCTCAGGGCAGTTAAAAAAAAATGAAAATATGATACTTGTTTGTCCGCTGACTAGACATTTCTTCATTAATCTATTAAATCTCAGGATATCTATTTTTTACCAGTGAGTTAGAAACGCTGTGTAATGATTAAAAGTAGGTTTAAATATACAGAAATTATTTATTTTATTTAGAAAGTGATGCATTGACTCTTCTATAAATCGGCAACTGGCTACAGGTGATACATTAAAAAAAAAAAGGTTATAAATCTAAGATGAAATTCATACATTCGAGTAAAGACCAAAGAAATTCACACACAAATATTTAATGCACTTTTGAAAATATCTCAGTTTCTTTTATTGCATGTCTTATTTATATAAGTTCGTACATCATAGAACAAATAAAATTATAGTGAGTATTTTGAAGTTGAAATTATTTTGAAATTATAGTAAATATTTGGAAGTTGGTCCAAATTCTATGAAATAGTTTATTAATAAAGATGAATTCTATCCTTTCTCCAGAGTAATTATACGGTAAGTACTTCTAATATATATTAGATTAAAAGGTTGGTGTCCTATTTATAGACAGTGGGGTGTAACGGGTTAATACTAATAACGAGAGTATCAATCCGTCAGATCGTTGAGTGATTTTTCGTTGATTTGTTATTCTATCTTAGAGTTGTAGAGTCTAACGCAACGCCCATCGTCGTTTAGATCATGTTATACTCGAATGCTAAATACCATTGATTTGTAAATCAATTTGTTTTCTAGTGCTAAAGATAAACAATATATACAAAAGTTTCTGTTTAGTTGAAATATAAGATCCTGAAAGACACGGAGTGGCCTTAGGACAATAAGTATTTAAGGATACTCCTACACCGAAATGTCTAAATAATAAAGCGCACTACTGTGTGAAAATTGTGCCATGAATAGTACGGTTAGAAGACGATAGAGTGGTTGATAGTGTTTAGTAATAAAGTAGGCATAAATGTGTGTAAGGTCGATAAAATATTCATTACAGGATATGGTGAGGTAGAGGAAGACATCTTGAACTAGTGTATCAGTGAGTGTTTATGTTCGTGTCGGAGCAAATCAAATCTAGTCACAGATACTCCTAGTCGGGGTAATGGAAGTCCTATTCATTATGGTGATTTGAAGAGTGACACCATACTTCCCAAACCTCTCAAATTGGAGCTACGATGTTGTATGCACTACTTAAGCATCGAGAATGAAGCTACGACACAAACTAGAATATGATGAATATTTTCTAAAGAGACATTTCTACTTTTATATATATATATATGTATGTATATATATGTATATATATGTATATATATGTATATATATATATACATACATATATATATATATATACATAGCTTTAAGTAAAAGAGAAAAGAGAAAGATCAATTCCACAAAAGGAGACTTATCCGGATAATGCCAAGCTCAACAATAATTATTGGAGCTTATACAATAGGACAACAAGAGAATGAAATGAAGACACAAACTATATATAGGTAGATATAGAATGGATCATTTATTGAATAATGGAATACAGGCAAAATTTGGGGGATAGAAGGGGCTCTCTTCTGTCCCCAAATTTTGCCTGTATTCCATTATTCAATAAATGATCCATTCTATATCTACCTATATATAGTTTGTGTCTTCATTTCATTCTCTTGTTGTCCTATTATATATATATATATATATATATATATATATATATATATATATGTATATATGTATATATATATATATATATATTCTAACAGTTACTCCAAAAATAAGTAGTTTTAATGGGGTGTAATTATACAGCTTCATTGCCTTAAACTGTTTCCATGTGACGACATACTTAAATCTTAATATGACTTTAAATGTAGAAACATTCTAGCGGTATTTCATATCCACCATAACAATAATAGAAATAGCTTAGTTTTTAATTATCGCATATCCCAATTATTTATGAGGTGTTATATATCTCGGCGATACTGAACACATCAGGTCGAATTAAAGCGGTGCCTACAACAGAAGTACAAGTCTAGAGTACAACCTGAGGATTTCAATAAGTAACACTAAGCAAAGCATTCATAAATGTACTAGAGGAAAAAAAAACATAAATCAGTGGCGTGCAGACACAATACGCACAGATAAAGATGTGATAAAGATAAGATATTAGGAGTATCTGTTTGTTTTATAGTAGATATGGTCGTCCTTCAAAAACTGTTATGCCTTATTGAAATCCTGGAAAAAGTATCTTCACCATAGTGATGATTATATGAACAAATAAATTCTGGAGAACTAAAAATTACTCATTTTTATCGTACTACTTTTATTTTCTTAACTTTTCTTATTTTTGAGTAAAAAAGCCAGATACTTTATATTTGGAATGATTTCTGTATGACCTAGCCCGTTCCAGACGCTTATGCACAACCATTATCCATCGCTTGCCAATATGAATTGAGAATAAAGGTTACAATATATAAAAATCAATTTTGTAGCATAGAACGTCGTTTGTTTTTACAGTAACATTATCGTATGTATAGCTATTCAACTTTTGGATTTAAAAAAATAGGATATTTTACCTGTACTTTACTTTGCAGAAATATACTCCATTAGATGTTTCAGTAAAAAAGAAATTGCGATTATTTTCTTATAACTAAATGTTTATAAGGATTACTTGAATTCAGATTTCTTTTAACTCAAACCTTCAAAAAACATGTTAGATATAATATTGTGTATAATACGAAGCCGAGAACAAATATTTTTAGAAAACATCAGATACTTCAATTATAAAGATTAGTAATTTACGCAGATCTTTCGCAATAGTTAAAAAACTACTTTTTAACTAAAAAAAAAATCTGAAGAGCTACGAAGAGGAGCGATAAACGAGGAAATTTCAATGCTCCAGATTTTATATTTCTTCATAGTCACCTCTATTCTCAACGCAGTTATGAACGATTGTTGTGCGTCGGCGTCCGCAACAGACTATATATTACGAGAATCGTTTTAAATGTAAAGTCTTCTGTTTCTTAACTCAAAACTTGAATAGCTTTGAAGACAACAAGAAGACCATTAAAACGAGTAACCTTTAGGCACCAGAATTTATTTTTTTCCACCGTCATCATTATCCTCAATGAACTTTTGCAAGGAATTCAACGAGGCGTTTCTGCTTCTGACGAACGTCCATGACTGGGATTGCTTTCGTGGCGACTCACACTGTTATTGACTTCAACAGAGAGATAAAAATTTCAGGTGTTGAACACATAAGTTCAGTTATCATAATAATATAAAGCACAATTATCTCATGGGTAGGGGTCACATCTTATCAAGGCCCAGATGCCACTCGAGGATAAGGGTTAATGGGTATGCATTAGTCTACATAATTAGAAGTTACTCTTGATAATTTAAAAGACTGTTTCACATTGTATACTCATTTTATTCATTAATCGTGTTTTTAGCCTGTACATTCATAACTATTTCTCTAATTGATATCATTTTAATCTTACTAACTTTTGATTGTTTACCGTAATTAAACAGATGCTACATATAAATTCAAGACATAAGTGTAGGAAGAATTGACAATCACGCGAACCTTCCACATTATATTCGCTATTGACACAATCAATTAATAAAACGTTAATTTAAATTGCTAACAGTCTGTTGTTCTAAGCATTTGTCAGGTAATTTTCAATTACTTTTTCTATTATAATGGATAAACACTTATAAAACTCCAAAGCTAATTGTTGGTCCTTTTTAAATAGATTGATGCATATTATTATGTTCAGAAAACATAATTAGGACTTGGTTTATTAATAAAACAGCACAACAATTATTTGCTGATAATTTATTCTTTTGATATTTGGATAAAACAAATATCACTGAACTTATGTAAATGTATATGCGTATGTGTATAAGCATATGTTTATGGGTGTTATGGAATTTGTATACGCATGTGTGTAACCGCGTTTTTATGTTTATGCGTGTAATTGAGCTTTTATGAGTTTGATATATATATATATATATATATATGTATATATATATATGTGTTTGTGTGGGTGTGTGTATGTGTGTGTAATGGAGTTGGTATACGTACGGTTGTAATGGAGTTGTATGCATGTATGTGTGTAATGGAGTTTTATGTGTATTGGTGTAATGAAATTTGTATACGTACGTGTATAATGAATTTTATATACGTATGTATGATAGAGTATGCACGTGTGTATGCTTTCACGGGATTGTGTAGTTTTCTTCCTATTAGTTTCTGCCCATCCGTCTGTGATGTAACTGATATGGAACATCTCATTAACAGCACATCGTGAGTTAACAAACCATCGTAAATGGCAGAGAGCACTTGCTTCGATTCTAATTACGAAATTATTCTTCGCCTTCCCTTTCCCTTTTCCCCTTCCCGGTTCACCATTCACTGCACTTTACGAATGTCAGCAGTTCTTCGAATTCCGTGTCGCCTTAGAATAGCCAACCAAAGAGCTCAATCTGATAGAGGTTTGATTTATAAAGTGTAAACCTTTCAGATGACTTTATTAATTGACATGTTCATAAAGCCAAGAATAATAATATGATTTAATTAAAACCATTGCCAATAATATATTATAATTAACCATAAAATATGTAACATCATCGCAAATTGATTTTTAAAAAATGGATGCTGAAGACAAAATGAACCCTTTATCAATGTGAGTTGAGGATTAAATAGTAAATTCTAAGCGTTCATCAGACAAAGATCACACCCACACACACGCAAACACACACATACAATCATATGTATATATATATATATATATATATATATATATATATATATATATATATATATATATAGTAGCAGAAGTACCCGTCGTTGACTGGGTTCCAAAACAGCCTACAGAAAATGGACTGTGATTGATGAAAGTATGATAGGTTATGAAAAGGAGGGGGTTGTA
>NC_136491.1:13176494-13276494 GCF_053919585.1 Euprymna scolopes | reverse complement strand
TGATGTATATATCTATAAAACTAAGAACGTGCGTGTGAGACCAATCTCAATATGTACTCAACATTTTTTTATCTACAAACTGATAATTGGTATATTTTTATTTATTTTTTTTTTATTACATTTTCACCCCAAACAAGGCACATTGCAACTTTGGTGTAGGGGGCTACTATCAGGGGAAACATCTACTGGGGTACTATGTAGGGATTAGGGCAGCGAGATGTTCTTTTCAATTGCTTTTCATTTGGAAAATAGTTGCTAAGGGGTCAAATTTAGAAAAGAATTGTACGTACGGGTTATCAGATTTTTTTAAATCTGTTTGTCAACTGTTTCACGGATGCGTATGCGTGAATCGTTGCCATGACGGATTCCTTTTGTGAATAATGTGTAACTTTGAAAAGTAGATTTGAAAATACTTTTAAAAAATTCTATCAAGCTGGCCTAATTGTTATCGTACTTGATTGAATATGTTTACATTTTGTTTTCGATCCTAAGTCGAGTATTTTTTTTAAATTTTGTATTTTTTCCTTACAAGAAGGGAACTGTTTAAAAAAAAACAATACTCGCATGCACGCCTCAGTTTATATGACTAAAAATTAATGCGCATTTTACGACCGGAAACGCTAGGCGGCTTACTAGTGGAACATATTCTAATGGTCAATGCAAATTGAATATATTTAGGTGATTTTAACATTGCCAATTTTATAAAATTCCGAAATGTCAGCCATGCTATAGTTTAAGCATTTTCAACTCGCCAACGCCGTTTTATTATTTTTGTGCGAGGTTAAGTTTGTTTGCCTTACTCAAATACGTCGTAGACTGGAGTACCTGTTTAAAAATACATTTTTATCCATTGTAGGATTCATTTTGACGACTTGAATTGATAAACAATCACTTTCGCATGATAACATCAAAACTAATATATTATTAGCGCATTAAACTGGGTGTTTAAAAATTTAAGAAATAATTTTAACTTAAGGAATTGTTGACTTTTGTCAAAGCCAAACTAATTAAACTTTATGTCATCATTGAAAATTACTCTTGATCAACTGCCATCCGTCCAAACAATTTACTTGTTTGTAGAGTAGAGTTCAAGTTGTTGGACCCGTCTTGCTTATATGGGATTTTACGAAAGTAGACTTGGAGCGAAACGCTACATCATGTAAATTAAGTAACACCGCCTGCTAATCTAATTTTAGTTATAACTAGCAAGTTGCCCGGCGTTGCCCGGTCGTAAGATACGCTCAAATATGATATTTTAATACAGGAAGATCACCTACTTTTTATTATAGGGGTAATTCTTTATCAATTATGATGTTGGGCTTATATATATTGGTAAGATAAAAACTAACACATACACACACACACACACACACACACATATATATATATATATATATATATATATATATAAAATTCATTAAGAATTTCTATATTATTAATCCCTCACCCTTATATATATATATATATATATATATATATATATATATATATATATATATAGAGAGAGAGAGAGAGAGAAAATGGACTCTGATTTATGAAAGTATGATAGGTTATGAAAACGAAGGGTTGTAAAGAGATAGATTCGAATTTGGGGGTATCAAAACAAAAGCAAAATATGATGAAAGTAAAAATAAATAGATAAACTACATAATTTATTATACCATACCTATAACACTGACACACTTATCACAATAATCTTTGGATCTATATTAAAAAACCTTGTTAAACTGTGTGACATATTCCATTCTATGGAGGTCAGGCGCGAACGAACACCCCATAATTTTATTATATCATATTTCTTCAAACTGAAACATAATTATCAAAGTATACTTACGCAGATAGATATGAAAAGACTTTATTAAAGTTTGTACCTGTTTCCATTCTATGTAGGCCAGACGCGAACGCAGACCCCGCAATTTTATTATACTATCCCTATTTTATTTAAAACACACTTAGAAAAATATTAATATGTAGCTTTATATCAAAATAACTTAAAACGTTTTTTTTTTATTTAGAATTTTTTTATTTCCATACTTCGTGGAGCAGGCGCGTACGTAGACCACACAATTTTAATGAATCATCATTATGCCAGATCAAACATATCCATTCCTGTGTCTCGATACATCTTATATCATTATGTATGATCAGTGTTCTATAATAGTCAACCATATATGAGCCTATTTGTGACCAGACACACACACACAGACGGTCAGCTTTATATTATACATATATCTTGTGGTGCTTTTATATATTATACTTTATGTTTATTTTTTGACCAGTCTTTCACCCGTCAGCAGAAAATGTAGCGAAATGTTCAATATTTATCAAAATGCGAAACGTTGAGAATACTGGAAAATCTTATCGTTTAACTACGTTTATTTTTTATCTAAGCATTCAAAATAGTTCACGCGAACTGATGGAACTATTTAGAACAGAGGAACATTCTTTTTCTCACTCACTCTCTCTCTCCCTCTCTCTCCCTCTCCCTATCCTATTGTCCGCTCTTTTATTTCTTTATTTTTTCTCTCTCTCTCTTACATATATATATATATATATATATATAATGTTGGTATTTTGATGTTTATACAAGGCATGAGACATAATACGGTACGCCATATATTAACACGCTATATATAAGCGAGACCAATTGATGAAATTTCGTACGATTTAAACTCTTTCCCTTTTTAACGCAATTGTCTGGATTTCGGATTTAGCTCACTGCTTATACTCGTCAAATAGTTTGTCAAATTCTTTTATTTCTTACAATTAATTTTATTATAAAATTGATATTTCCATTTCAAAAATTAATTTTATTATATATAGATATACCCATTACAAAAAAAATTAATTTTATTATAAAATTGATTTTTTATTACTAAAAATTAATTTTATTATATATAGATATACCCATTACAAAAAAATCAATTTTGTTTTAAAATTGATATTTTATTACTAAAAATTAATTTTATTATATATAGATATACCCATTACCAAAAAATCAATTTTGTTTTAAAATTGATTTTTTATTACTAAAAATTAATTTTATTATTAAATTGATATTTCTATTACTAACAATAAAGGCTATTTCTAAAACTGATAATTCTATTAGTAACAATTAATTTATGAAAAAATGACATTGATCTTACTAACAATATTATAAAATTGATATTTCTATTTGTAAGATTTGATTTTATTATCTTGTACGTAATATTTTGGTTTCAGAAATTCACTGCTGGACAAAATTACCGTAAGTTTGAAACAACAGATGGCGCATACAAATTTATACCGTCTAAATCTTTATCCACTTTCTTATGTAACTTTAGAACGTAGTTTTAGAAACATTTATTTGTGATAATAAATTGTTACATTTGACTCTAGGAGAAAGATCGTCACAATCGCCAGATATACAGAGGAGGGAATTTCTTTTTTCTCTCTTATATCAAGTCCTATCACCGCCACCATTTGATACCGTGTACAATTATTCATTTTTTCTACGCTGATAGTATTTCACTACTCCTACCTGCTTATTACATGCCACTTTACCACTTTTGTTAAGTTCGTATTTTATTTTTTTATTTGTTTTTATTTGGGGGGGGTTAACTTTTTAGATTAGCTCTACCTCCGCATTTACACATTCACTTTCTTTTTTATATTTTCTATATTTCGGCCACTGTCCGCAATTAGTCAGGGACGGAAGTGGCCATCAACAACAACCGTCGCTTACTTTTTTTTTTTTTTACAACGGAGAGCATGCTCCCACTGGGCAACGCCGGTTAACGGGGCCTGCTTGTGTATCAATATTTCTATTACTAAAAATTAATTGTATTATAAAATTGATGTTTCTATGACTAATAACGTATTTAATTATCAAATTGATATTTCTATTACTAACAAATTTTTTATGAAAAAATTCTATTACTATTAATTTTATCACAAAATTAGTATTTCTATTACTAACATTTAATTTAATTATAAAATTGATATTTCGATACTAATAATTAATTCATTAAGGAGTTGATATTTCTGTTTCTAACATGCCACTAGTAAGGGTGCTGGAGGTAAACGTTTAAACTGGGCTGACGTTATCCAAATTAATCACTAAGGAGGTTGTCCTATCAGCAGGCGCAAAATACTGGGGCCGTTGAATTATCATTTGATGAATGGATTCTGTACCATGCAGTAACTTCTGTTGGGGCCTACCGATGTCGTATTAGTGGGTAATTGTTACGGCTTTATCTTATCATGTGCTACAAAAAATTCTTCGTTTTCTTTTCTATTACTTTCCTTCACTGTCCCGCTCTAAGAAAGTCTGTCAACCTATTCCACAAATCCCAAATCCCAATCATGGAAAATACTCGATCAAACCCAGATCACAAACTTCCAATGTAGTCTCCTACTACCATGTCCCCTTCTCTAACATCAGCGATCTACGTTCCAACTTTCCAGAGGTTCAAACTCTATTATTCCTAAGCGAGACCGGCATTTGACCAACTACTTCCCTCGATGAGTTCGTAGTTAAATGGTATTCTATCTTAACCTCTAAACCCGATTACCAAGATCGGCATGGGTATGGAGTATGTGCTTATATTAAAGACGACTTTCCCTGCGGTAGGGGCATCTCTAATGAATATCTTAATTTACCTTATACGTTCTTCCGAGTTGCACTTGCTCACATTACCGCGTTCATATTTGCACTATCGCCAACACAATAGTGAAGTTACTATCTTTAAAGGAATATCTGAAAAAATTGACCACGTCCTTTTTGCTTATCCTTCAGCTAATATTCATGTCTGTGGAGACTTCAATGTTCACAATGTGGAATGGTTAACTCACTCAAACAAGACCGATGACGAGGAAACTTTTTATCACGAATTCTTCATTGCTTATAACATCACTCAGATTGTACTCGTGTCATTGCTTATGCCATCACTCAAAACCTACGCGTGCCCCCGACACTTGCGGACCGTATGCAAGTCTCCTCTCACAACTTGCCTTGAGCTATGTACATCCTTCGTTCTGTCTCCACTGGGATGTTCCGACCACTCTGTTGTATTAGTTAAGATAAAAACGAAGTATAATGTCGTCAGACGTACCTCTCCATCGTACAGTATATTGACACTCCATGGCTGCCTGGGATAGATTCCGCACATTTATATCAAATCTACCTCTGCGTTTCATGTTTAAAAAGGATGTGTCCTATATAGAATCAGACCTGACGGAATGGTTAATTATAGATATAAACCTTTACACACCCTCTAAAAAATTCCAGCAAAAACCTTACATCCAGCCATGATTCCCTCCAGAATGTGATTGCTTCCAACATAATAGATGCACTGAGGCCTACAGGTCTGCCAGCAACCTCTGTAAAAAAGTAATAAAAATGTGAGAGATTTATATGCCCACTCCGTCAAGTCCAAAGTAGCTAAGCAACGACTAGGTTCCCATCAGTTTTAGGAAATAGCAAACAGAATCCTGAACAGAATGCCGTGCTCTATCCCAACTATCATCAATGGATCTGAGGTAATCTCATCAGTATCAGACAAAGCTAAACTCTTTGCCAAGATCTTTGCAACTAATTCTTCCCTTTATGACCAAGGCTGCCAACCCCAGTATTTCCTTGTGTATTTAAAAACAGGATAGATGGCATACACATATCTGTACGTGATGTTGCCAAGCTAATCAAAAACCTTGATTTCAGTAAAGTACTGGCCTCGACGGCATTCCAATTATAGTGCTCATAAAGATACAACCAGAACTAGTGCCCATACTTAAAAAAAAATATTTAAGCGTTGTGTTAAGGAGAATTACTTCCCAACAACTTGGAAAATCTCATCATTAAGCCCTGAATTTAAAAATTCAGGTGATCGCTCACCCCACTCTCGGTACAGACCAATATCAGTGCATCATGAGTAAGCTACTGGACCTTGGGTTTAAATAGAGAAGTAGTCAACCATATTAGTAAAAACAACCTTCCTAATGATGTGCAATGTAGTTTCTATTCTGCTCGATCTACAGGAGTCGTGCTTACAGGTATATCTCATAGGATTAGCGAATCACTTGTTGGGGGCTTCTTTCCTAGGGCAATCGCTTCTGACATATGAAAGACCTTTGATAAGGTATAGCATAAAATTATACTTCACAAGATCTCCAGCTACGGTATTACTCGAAATGTCTTCTCAATTATTAAATCATTTCTCTCTGATAGGTTCAAAGAGTAGTGGTTGACGGGCAGAAATCAGAAGCTCTCAGTATTAATGCTGGAGTCCCTCAGGGGTCCATATGGGTCCAACTGTCTTTCTGATCTACATTAATGATCTTCCAAATCACATCCTTACATCATTCGTAGACATTTGTACAGACTACACTACAATCTATGGTATCACATCAAAGACCGTAAACGACCAAGTACTCTCTGATTCTTTCTCTTCTGATCTTGAGCATGTACTACAATGGGGAAAAAGGTGGCTGGTTTCTTTTAATGCATCTAAAACTAAGATTCTATCTCTACACGATCTACGCTCAAATGCCAATCTTATATCAGTTGAAATGAATGGCTGTCGTTTTGGGGAGGCATCATGTTTTAAGCTTCTGGGCTTGACCTTTACTCCTGACCTGATATAGAACACCGATACCAAAATCCATTGGCAAGGTCGCTGGGAAAATGGTGGGATCCTTCTACTGCTCCAGTAAACATTTCACTGCTTATGCAATTCTCTACCTATATAAAAGCCAAGTACGGTCAACGATGGAATACTGTTGCCACATCTTGGCAGGCGCTGCGAGAAGCGGCTTATCTTGCTTTGACAGACTTCAAAAAAACTTCGTAGCTTAGTGGAGGATGCCCTTTTCTCTTTTATTTGCAACCAATTTCCCGCGGAAGAGACGTTACGAGCCTGTCTCTGATTTATTGTTATTTTCATGGCAATTGAGCTTCAATCTATGGTATCCCCCCTCGCCAAACTTTCACGAAAACCACTCGTCTAGCTAAAACCACTATCAATAATTTCGCACACTCTTTATCTGTAACTAAACCTAAATGTATATTCCATGAACACCGCTTTATTCTTAGAACTGCATGCCCGTGGAACTCTCTTCCGATTGCCTGCTTTCCAGCTGACTACAATCTGATTGTCTTCAAGTCCAACGTTAACAAGTTCTTGATGAACCGTCCCCATAAGTAATCCGATTTACAAAATTCACACTACTTATGTTTACTACGCTATAATCACATTTACTAATGTATACCCATTAGCCCTTATCCTCGAGTGGCGCCTGGGTCTTGACAAGTGGTTATTTCTGTGTAAAAGAAAATATTTTACTTAAAATGAATTTTATCACACGATTGATATTTTTATTACAACCATTATTTATTTTATAAAATTGATATTTCTATTACTGAAAATTTATTTCTAACACTATTAATCTTTCTATTACTAACCATTTTTTTAATCATAAAATTAATATTTATATAACTAACGATTTTTTTAATTATAAAATTAATATTTACATTACTAACAATTTTTAATCATAAAATTAATATTTCAATTGCTAACAATTTGTTTAATCATAGAATTATATTTCTATTACTAACAATTTATTTTAATCATAAAATTAATATTTCTATTACTAACAATTTATTTTAATCATAAAATTAATATTTCTATTACTAACAATTTATTTTAATCATAAAATTAATATTTCTATTAGTAACAATTTATTTTAATCATAAAATTAATATCTCTATTGATAACAATTTATTTTAATCATAAATTAATATGTCTATTGCTAACAATTTATTTTAATCATAAAATTAATATTTCTATTGCTAACAATTTATTTCAATCATAAAATTAATATTTCTATTACTAACAATTTATTTTAATCATAAACTTAATATATCTATTAATAACAATTTATTTTAATAATAAAATTAATATTTCTATACATAACAATTTATTTTAATCATAAAATTAATATCTCTATTACTAACAATTTATTTTAACCAGGAAATTAATATTTCTATTAGTAACAATTTATTTCAATCATAAAATTAATATTTCCATTAATAACAATTTATTTTAATCATAAACTTAATATATCTATTAATAACAATTTATTTTAATTATAAAATTAATATTTCTATACATAACAATTTATTTTAATCATAAAATTTATATCTCTATTACTAACAATTTATTTTAATCAGGAAATTAATATTTCGATTAGTAACAATTTATTTTAATTATAGAATTAATATTTCTATTACTAACAATTTATTTTAATCATAAAATTTATATTTCTATTACTAACAATTTATTTTAATCATAAAATTAATATCTCTATTGATAACAATTTATTTTAATCATAAAATTAATATGTCTATTGCTAACAATTTATTTTAATCATAAAATTAATATTTCTATTCCTAACAATTTATTTCAATCATAAAATTAATATTTCTATTAATAACAATTTATTTTCATCATAAACTTAATATATCTATTAATAACAATTTATTTTAATTATAAAATTAATATTTCTATACATAACAATTTATTTTAATCATAAAATTAATATCTCTATTACTAACAATTTATTTTAATCAGGAAATTAATATTTCTATTAGTAACAATTTATTTTAATTATAGAATTAAAATTTCTATTACTAACAATTTATTTTAATCATAAAATTAATATTTCTATTACTAACAATTTATTTTAATCATAAAATTAATATTTCTATTAATAACAATTTGTTTAATCATAAAATTAATATTTCTATTAGTAACACTTTATTTTAATCATAAAATTAATATCTCTAGTAATAACAATTTATTTTAATCAGGAAATTGATTTTTCTATTAATAACAATTTATTTTAATAATAAAATTAATATCTCTATTACTAACACTTTATTTTAATCATAAAATGAATATTTCTATTACTAACAATTTATTTTAATTATAAAAGTAATATTTCTATTACAAACAATTTATTTAAATCATAAAATTAATATTTCTATTAGTAACAATTTATTTAAATCATAAAATTAATATTTCTATTACTAACAATTTATTTTAATCATAAAATTAATATTTCTATTTCTAATAATTTATTTTCATCATAAAATTAATATTTCTATTACTAACAATTTATATTAATCATAAAATTAATATTTCTATTACTAACAATTTATTTTAATCATTAAATTAATATTTCTATTGATAACAATTTATTTTAATCATAAAATTAATATGTCTATTGCTAACAATTTATTTTAATCATGAAATTAATATTTCTATTCCTAACAATTTATTTCAATCATAAAATTAATATTTCTATTAATAACAATTTATTTTAATCATAAACGTAATATATCTATTAATAACAATTGATTTTAATTATAAAATTAATATTTCTATACATAACAATTAATTTTAATCATAAAATTTATATTTCGATTTCTAATAATTTATCTTAATCATAAAATTAATATTTCAATTAATAACAATTTATTTTAATCATAAAATTAATATTTCTATTTCTAATAATTTTTTTTCATCATAAAATTAATATTTCTATTAGTAACAATTTATTTTAATCATAAAATTAATATTTCTATAACTAACAATTTATTTATTTCATAAAATTAATATTTCTATTACTAACAATTTATTTTAATCCTAAAATTAATATTTCTATTAATAACAATTTATTTTAATCATTAAATTAATACTTTTATTACTAACGATTTATTTTAATCAAAAATTAATATTTCTATTACTAACAATTTTTTATTTTAATTATAAAATTAAAGGAAATTTATGAACACTACATTGGACCCGAACAGAGTCGGGTGGAACTGCTAGTATATTATATGCTATATAAAATATAACAAATGTTTTATCTGGATTGGATTGTGGTTCCGATTCTCATTTCTTTGCCTCAACTTTTCAATGTGATGTCATTCTGCTTATTTATTTGTCTTGTTAGTTTTATTTTAATATTTCTTACTGTTCTTTTATGATTTAACGCGTATTTAATTCAGTTTTCCATTTCCTGCCATATGAAATTTTTACATATGAATATGAACTTTGACAAACAGGAAAATCTCACTAGAATACATACATATATACATACATACATATATACATACATACATACATATATAGACATATATAAGTGCGTGTGTGTGTATATATATATATATCTGCCCCATTATGTAATGCATATATACATTTATACACACGCAAGCACACACATACATATACACACATATTATATATATATATATATATATATATATATATATATATATATATATATATATATAAGGTTTTCTAGATTTTGTCATACTTTTTGCTATCCATTGGTTTGTTTTTACTTGCATTCATGTGTCAATATGTCATGGATAAACACAGATGACATTACGGAAAATTTGATTTTAAAAAATCCAACAGTTTCGTTTATTTCATCATTTTAACGGCGCATCAAAGTCAACTAAGTTGCATTTCATCAAAGCATAAAAAAATCATGAACGACCAAAATATATAGGCGAGAGATATGGACAGGGCATCATCTTTTCAAATGAAAACATTAGAAAATATGATCAAACTTTAATCAGGACATTGTTTGTCATTTGTCATATTACACAACTATTGCGGTCTTACTTTTCATAAATCAACGTTTATTGCAGTACCTCAATGTTTGCCTATTGCTTTTTTAGCCGAAAATAAGCAGAATTATTTCTGTTCATTCATTTATCTGCCTATATATATCTATCTATCTATATATATTTATCTATCTACCAATATCTATAATATAAAGCTGAATGTCTTTGTGTGTGTGTGTGTGCGCGCGCGCGCGTGTGTGTGTGTGTGTGTGTGTCTGTGTCTGGTCACGAATAGGCTCCTATACGGTTGACTATTTTAAAACCTGATCACATATAATGATAGAAGATGTATCGAGACACAGGAATGGGTATGTTTGATCTGGCAGAACGGTGGTTCATTAAAATTATTGGGTCTGTGTTCACGCCTAGTCGATAAAGTATCGAAATAAAATATTTAAAAATTAAAAAAAAAGGTTTACAAGTGTTTTTTATATAGATGTTAATAAGAATACTTTGATAAGTATATTTTAACTTAAATAGGGATGGTATAATAAAATTGTGAGGTCTCCGTTCGCGCCTGGCCTCGATAGAATGGAAATAGGCACACATTTTAATAATGACTTTTCATATCTATCTGCGTAAGTATACTTTGATAATTATGTTTCAATTTGGAGAAATATGGTATAATAAAATTATGGGGTGTTCGTTCGCGCCTGACCTCCATATAATGGAAATATGTCGCAAAGTTAACAAGGTTTTTTAATATAGATCCACAGAATATTGTGATAAGTGTTTCAGTGTGAACAGGTGTGGTATAATAAATTATGGGGTTTATCTATTTTATTTTTACTTCCATCATATTTTGCTTTGGTTTTGATACCCCCAAATTCGAAGCTATCTCTTTACAATTCAACCCCAATTTACAACCCTTCCTTTTCATAACCTATCATACTTTCATAAATCAGAATCCATTTTCTGTAGGCTGTTTTTGAACCCAGTAAACGGCGAATACTTTTGCTAGTATATATATATATATATATATATATATATATATATATATATATATATAAAGTAAAATTGTCTGTAAAGGTGGGTGTACATTTCTCTAACAAACTAATCGTAATTTAAGTCTACAGACTCGAGATTTGACATAAGGTGTATTTTTGGTCTGAATATTTTAAATGTTACATAAAGTGTATTGAGACATAGAGCAAGCGTTTTTATCGACGTTTCGCCGAAAATTTCGCTGCTAAAAAGTCGAATTTATAAGATTTTACATTTTCGATCTCTAGCAAACTATTCGGCTAATTTTGAGTTTAAACATTTGAAATGCAACATAAAGGGAATTGAGACATTCAGCAAGCTTTGTAATCAGTGTTGGGACGAAAATTTGGCTGCCAAGATGTCAATGTTGAAGAGTTGACCTTTGTACACACTAGCAAACTCCTCTGGTAATTTTGGTCTAAACACTTGAAATCTTAGATGTAGGTTACCTGGATATGAGTCAAACTTTTTAATATATATATGTATATATATATATATATATATATATATATATATATATATACACATAAAGTAATGAACAGTATATGGAGCCCGAGCAAAGCCCGGCTGAACTGCTTGTATATATATATATATATATATATATATATATATATATATATATATATATATATATATATATATAAACACACACAGAGTTGGAAATGTATTGGTCAATAGAAACATCTTGAAATAAAGGAAACAAATAGAACAAATAACGCTTATTAATCATATAAAGATTTTGTTTTAATTTCTTTTTCTTTTATTTTAAATTATCATTCATACTCATTGATTTCATGTTTATAATTTTAGCCTGTTTTAACTTTTTAATATGTTAGATTTTCTAATCGTTATAATCTTTATAATTGTATTCCATAATGACAACCCATGATATTACAACTTTTTTTGATTAACATATTTCGTAAAATCCTCTTCGTTCGTATCTATGTAATATTCGTGTCTATGTAATATTCGTATCTATGTAATATTCGTATCTATGTAATATTCGTATCTGTGTAATATTCTAATCCTGATAATCTAACTTATACAATGTTGTTTCCTTCTGATATACCTCTCAATCATTTCTTTTCCCAATTTCGTTTGACCCCAATTTTATTTGTCTAGCTTAATGTATCCTTGGTTGTTTCTCCAGATGTGTATATGGTGGCTTGCGCCTCTGGTATGTTGCTCTGAAATAATTTTATATAGAAATCCTTTCTTAACTTGGGAAGATCTTCATTTTCAGTTTCTCGCCAAAAATTCTGTTTACAGTTCTTACACTTACATCACACTGTGAACGTATTGTCTCTATAGAAACACAACAGTCCTTATGCATGAAATTTTTTAATTGACCAATCAACACTGACTTTCTTACTTATCTCATACCTCTCATTATCTCTTAAAGATTCCTTGAATTTTTTTTTAAATATTGGTCAAACCTATTATTAGTTTTTAAGAGAAACGATGAATCAAATTCCATAGAATTCAAGTTTGAAATTCACAATAGCATATCAATTCTATCCGATTTATGAAATAAGATTTATCTTCTGGATGCATGTCTTAAAGTCTTACATGTTGTATATATATATATATATATATATATATATATATATATATATGTATATATATATATGTGTGTGTGTGTGTGTGTGTGCGTGTGTATGTGTGTGTGCGTGCGTGCGTGTGTTTGTTCCATTTCAGATCAGGAGTAAAGGACAGACCCAGACGCTTGTTAAAACATGGGGCTTCTCCTAGAAGAGAGCCATCCATTTCTTGAACAAGTGAACCATTTTGTTTTCATTTGAGTGAAACATTTCTGGAAATTCCTGATTGTTCAAAGAAGAAAAATATTACAGATTGCCATAAACAAATATTTCTTTGTGAGGTCACAATCTTTTCTGTTTTCATTAACGATAATTAGTTGTTGGGAATTTTTAAATGATCGTTTTAGGATTGTCTTAACCATTTTAACTGCGCGGAACCGAACTTATTCGTGTTTCCTCAACCAATTTCATATTTAATTGATTTTATTCCATTGTCGTATTTATGAATTTCATTAGTATTACACCCTCTAATTTTATAGATACTTAACCAAACATTCATTCATTTCGACTAAGAAAAATATTCCCCTGCCTTGAAGTTTTTAACACTTTATGCACAATCACTATTTTATGTGACTCCCATACGATACTGAAAAGAAATATTAATAGATATTAATAAGAAATCTTTTTTCAAGAGGATGAATTTTTTCTATCAAATTTATTATTGCTTTGTACAAACTTTTAAACGGTCGAGGTCGTACACGAGTCTTGTTAGTTTTAAATAAAGTTTACATGTTCTGAATAAATATGCATATTTTTACTAACGAAAATATACCATTATTATAAAGAGGCACAAATGTGCAAGTATTGGAACAAACTATAGTGTCCTATTTTACTCTATAGAGGCAATGAACATCCTATGTATAAAAAAGAGTCGTGACAGTTTATAATAAAATAGTCCTACTTTAAAGAAACTTTTCTCAACCCGTTTTTATTTTATGTTTTCTTCCTTTGAACATTGTAGCGCTTGGTATGGGGCAGCCAAACCAGCTGCCGACATTACCCTGCTTTTTATTGAAGCCAACCGAGAGCTCTTTTTAGTATCTTCGTTGTTCCCTTAAGTGCAATTGTCTGGATCACTTTTGCACTTGGTTCACCAGGAATATTAGTTAGTTAGGACTTCATATTCTTCTTCATAAGCCCTTTGGCACCTATAATAACTAGTATGATTGATATCTCCCTAAGAGTCCAGTTTCTTTTCATATCATACATGAGACCTTGATATTTGGTCTACTGAATGCACTGACACGTATTAATTCAAACAAATATCTCGCTGCTAAACTTCCCCCTCAAATCCACAATAGCCTTTTCTGTCTAAGTGGCAATGTGCGTTTTTATAGTTAAATAAAAAAATATAATTATACAATTTGAATCGGCATTGGTGGAATCAATTATTCAGGAAACAAAACGAACGCAAAGAATGTAGGAATGTAGGAATGTAGGAATAAGGAGATAAAAAGTGGTTTTGTGTCGGATTTTTCCTTTTCTCACACTAGTGATATAATACACGCTCGCGGTTCGAGTCTATCTTTTTATGGAAATCTCTCCCGACATGTATAAAGCAACTTTATGTAAGCAGCTAAAAAAAAAAAAAAAAAAAAAAATTTAAGGTCAAACCTAGCCAACGATATGTGTTGGAGGGATGGATCCCGACCCAGGAAAAGCAATTCTCGCTAATTGTCAGAAATATTGCTCATGGAATGTGAGGATAAAACACATAATAAAGGAAACGAGAGTTTGGACGTTGCTGAATGTAAACCCAAGATTTGTTTTATTGTTTCCTTAATGTACTATTTAATGAATAGTGTATATATCTATTTATAGCTTTCCCTCATACACATGCAAATATCACAACGATGAAAACAATCAAACACAGAGAACATGCACACACTCACGCACACACACAATCAGAAAAACGCACATGCACAGAGATCGTTATACATTAAATTTATGTAAATGGTCATGTCTTATATTAATGGCGATGCTTTATTCGCGCAATAGTCTTCGCTGAAGACAAACTGATCACACCACGCTTCCACATAGCCTCTGCACTTCTAGCAAGAGAACGATATTATTGGAGAGAAAATTAAATTGTCAAGTGGTCGGAGGTCGAGTTGTTCATTCCCATCGGTCTTATAATAACATGTTTCGCCACCACCTTGCTCGATGAGATGTCCTCAGTTTCACCTTTTCGCGATCGGCCGACGTAATACACACCAATCACGGCTTGTCACCGTCTCAAGTTTGCAACTAACGTTAATCGGACACCTGACTGACGTAAACAGGTAGACGACGGTGGAGAAGGGGCGCTACAACTGATGATAATTATGATGATGATGCTGATGATGATGGTGATGAGGATGACGATGATACTAGTGAGAAGGTAAACGCAGAGGACAATGAAATGTTACTGTTTTAAACATCATTAGCGTGATAAGTGCTCTCACCCCCTTCGGAAACCGTATATGATCCTGTCGATATTATTTAACGCCACCCCCTTTTACCCTCTCTCACCAACTGTTCTATACTGGGATATCTGTTTCGTCGTTTTACCGAGCAGCCAAAGACACGGATAGACGTTCGCCCCGAATATTGAAACGATTTTATGTTTTCACGGTTACAGAGTCTTTTACGACGTCTGAATCCGAAAAATCTATTTTGGATCGAATTTCTCTCTCCCTTACACACAAACACACGCGCGCGCACACACACACGCACATACACACATACACACACATACACACTCACACGCATATATATATATGTGTGTGTGCGCGCGTGTGTGTGTGTGTGTGTGTGTGTGTGTGTAGAAAAGAACCTATAAAAGCTCTGTTCTGAAGCATACCTGGAAAAAGAACAGACAGAAGTGCTTAGTCACCAAGGATCAGTTGTTGATTAATAAAACCATCCTCTAAGACTGTAGTACATGTCAGCAGTATATAAGCTTGGTTGAATTGATTATCTAAAGTCATTTGAGAGTGTGCCTCACACGTGCGTACTACGATGCCTTTATTTATAAAAAGATACATCACAATTTAATTTAAATGTGTTTTGTACATTACCCGTCCCAGGGAAGTAAAATTATTTCATATACGTGCTGTAAATTACCTGTCCTATGGCAGATACACTTATTTCATACATATGTTATGTAATGCCTGTACTAGGGTAGGTAAAAGTTGGCTATGCTTGAGATAGCAAATTATATTTAAGCCTCAAAAATTCTTTTATCCAAAGAATAGCAGGTATGTTCGAAATCAACTTCATTTTTCTCATTGTTTTATACGATTACTAGCTACCCCGGGTAGCCCTGACAGTTACTTATAATAGATGCATCCTATAATCCATGGCTGTACACATAAATATGTGGCTTAAAATCTTGACATACAACCATAAGAATAAAAATCCCTCACGGGTAAATCCAAAGATCAATTTTTCAGGGGGATAATTTACTCGGCGCATGACCTCTGCGAAACAACTACTTAGTTATTCGGAAGATAGGTTTGAAGTAGTAAAAACTCTGTGCAGCACTAACCACACTTTTTGCTATAACTGCTAGATTCAGTTGGTTCAATGGCTGCCACAAGAAAGAGCATACAGTAAACATTAGGTTTTACATAAGTGTTTTCCTTCTCCTATATGCATGTATTAACGAAGACTAGAGGTGCCTCTCTCCATGATGCTTATATATATATATATATATATATATATATATATATATATATATATATATATATAATTATTTCGGAGTTAAACTCCTACTGAAATGATTTAGATGTGGATTATATTTTTAAACCTCATTTTAATTCCTATATTGACATTACGTACAATTTTAATATTTTTGCAATTTATTTTTATGAAAACATGGTTTAAGTAAAACATATATGAGTTAAGCAATATAAACATATCTCCATTGCTTCGTTAATGTCCTAAAAAGTGTAAAGGCTAACGAAATAATCATTGACAAAATATCTTCTTTGAAGTACTAATAAGTGGATGATGAAACACGGTAACATCTTTCGAGCAACTCTCGATCCCTGCTAGCTTCGATCAGATTTTTTGGTTTTCCTTCGGACGTTGCCTGCTACACCGAGAGGGGAACACTTGTAACTTGGAAAACATAGGTCTCCTTATCACCCGCCCAGACCTGCATCTGTAGATGCCGTTCCAGTGTCAGCTCTATAGCTACAGCAGACGCTGCAGTGCATCAGATGCGAAAAGGACATTCTCTCATGATAAGGAAGTTACCGTCGCATAAGTTCACTATAATATCGATACTCATTTCACTCTAAAAATCTACGAGGCTGAACTAGGAACTCTAGACCCCTCCCTTCAAATATCTTATTTTCCTTAAGAGTCGGAATTGTATTATATAATGATTGTTTGTTGTTTTGTTGCTTATGGGAAGTATAAATGTTAATAATATGATATATATTAGACGTGATAGAAAACTATAATTAAAACAAAAATACAATTTGCACACAAAGCATTAACTTTTATCAATTTATATTCTACGATTTTATTCAAATCAATAACCAGCTCTATGTACAGTTCCTCTTTTATTTCATAAAGAAAAAAAAACATATCGTTGCTGGAGAAGGAGATGGTGGTGAAAGTGGGTGAGTAAGACTTTACGTTTGTTGTTTTCAAAAAAGACCACCCCTTTTGAGAGAGAGAGCGAGGTTGTAGACACCTCCCTCTCTATCTGCGTTAATTTTAATCTATTTAAATTATCTCCCCTGAAAAAAGGGAGAAAATTTTCTGTAATTTATTTTTTCTTAACCAGCCTAGGTGCCCGGCTGTACCCGGATGTTTGGAGGTGTGTCTTGAGAAAAAACAAAAACAAAAAAAAAGAACACGCAAAAACAACAAAACAAAAAAAAACAGTAGGCAGCCAGGGAAAAGAAAGGTGTTAAAAAGAGTTGTAGTAGGCAGGCAGGCTCGAACCCGTAACGTGAAGGCGAAAAAAAGTGAACAAAAAATCTGACGCCTTAGCCGATGTCTCCATGACGCGACCGGAATGCAAAAGCGTTCAAATTAACCGAATTGAATGCACGTGTGACGATGACTTGCTTAAATGTCAGCGAAAAAATCGACACCCTCTTTTAAAAATCGACCTAGTTTAGGATAAAGACAATAATATTTTCCGCCAATTTTTAGATATTTGCCGCCCGAGACGATGTGCTTCAAAATGATAACAATCTTGTCAGGACCCTTCTCCTCTGTCAACAGTTTCTATGAGGCATACATACACACATACATACATTTAAGCAGACATGTGATATTTATATTATAGACTAGTCTGGGTGCCTGGCATTGCCTGGATGTTTTGAAGTGTGTGTTGAGCGAAAAAAAAGTGGTAGTAGGCAAGCAGGCTTGAACCCGTACCGCGGAGGAGTCAAAGAACGTGAAATAAAAAACAACAACACAAGAACGTGACGTCTTTGCCGTTGCCTCGATCGCCAAACAGATATTTGTCGTGCGAAGGGTCGAGATTCCAAACGATACCTATCTTGTGAAAATCCGTAGTCTCTGTCGAACGTTTTAAACATACATATACAAGTTAGAAAAGCATTTCATGCAAGGCATAGAAATTGTTAAAAAAAATGTTTTTACTATAGGCTTTAAAAATAAAGGTACAAGATTCAGTTTGAAATTTATTTATCTTCAAAGGGCACTTTTAAAAATTTTACAAAGTAAGGTATAAAAATTTAATTTCAATTGAATAAAAAATTACGTTGGATTTATTTAATGTAATGTTGCACTTAAAAAAATCATTGAAAATGTTATATCTATATCATTAATTGCTAGATGAAAGATAATGTTTTTAAATTTCAACAAAATTTACATTATATAAAATAAATCTGAGGTAATTTTTTTATTTAATTAAATTTTTTTAAAAAAGTGGAAGTAGGCAGGAAGACTCCAACCCGTACCGAGGCGGAGTGTAAAAACCTGGTAAAAAAAAAGTGTGACGTCTTTGCCGTCGCGTCTATCGCCAAACCGATATTTGTCGTCCGAAGAGTCGAGCTTCAAAACGATACTGATCTCGTGAAAATCCGTCGCCTCCGTCGAAATTTTTTGGCGTACATACATACATACATACATACATACATACATACATTTAAACAGAGAGGTGAGATTTATATTTTGGAAAATTACTTCAATTGGTTACTCTTTATATGGACGAAACTCTTTATTATGGGAGTTTACCCATTCACAGATAATTGACTCTGCTAAACCTTATTAAAAAAAAAAAAACACTTGAGGAATTATCGCGATTGTGACATCGAAAAATTCGACTATCAGTTCGAAAGAAACATACATTTCCATACCCTTTTCATTTTCGGACTGATACAGATGTTCTTTGGTAATGCTATGAGGTCAATCCTCCCAGGACTTGCCTCCCGGTTTTCGAGAGGAGTAAAATTTTCGGTTGTTGCTCAGTTACTCGATCGTTTATGCATTGCCAAACTGCCCATCATCTCCGGTTGCTTACCCATTTTCTCACCTTCCAACCTTGTATCACTTCCTCTCATGGTGGGAGAAAAGTAAATCCCAAAATATCGTGTTATTACACGAGATTATACACTGTCGAACTTAACAGTTGGAAAAAGTATTTGCATTTAATTTGGCATATATATATATATCAGAGAGGCGGTAGCACTCTCTATATAGGGATAGCCCGTACACGCCTATATACGCCTACAAAACAAAACTATCCAAATCTCAACTAAAATCAACTTATAAGTTTCAAAAAGCACATATTCTTACAGAGAAGCGTCTTACGAATCCAGCGAGTGTCAAAACGTCGGTTAAAATGTCAAAAGAGAGCAAAAAAGAAAGGGTACAAAAATGGCCAATTGTTCTTCTTTCTTCTTCTTTCTTCTTTCTTTTGAGACGATGTATCTCGGTGTACGAACGTTCTCTGACAACAGTTCAAGCATCAATCGACTGCTCTTTACACGGAGAAGTGCAGTGATCCATCGCTTTTAAGCTAACTCCATAATTAAATAAGATTACGTGTAATAACAAGTTTTAAACACTATATACCCAATGTAGACAGACCACTTCGAACACGGAACTTCGCTCAAAAGGGACAGCTCCAAATAATACACCGGATGCTCACAGACGTTCCAGTTTGCCAGTGGCCTATATTTTTTGGACGCTGAATATTTGAGGTGAACGTTAAGGTTTTTTCTTTAAACAGTAACCCACCAGCGTTAATGAAACCACGCAATCTTTATCTCAGTTGATCAAAATTGTTATAAGAGTAACCTATCAGCAAGTACGACGTCAAAAAACAATGTTATAAAAACAAATAATTCTTCAGATTTTGGACTGTAAAATATGTACAAAATGTCAATGCTGTGACCAGGATTCGAACCTAAGTTAGCACGGCCACAACGTGGGGGTCCTAACCTCTAGACGATCACGGCTAACACTGACGTCTGTCGCTCTTGGCAGAAAGACACATGATTACTGTCAAACTATTGAAAAATAAGGAGGAAACTTGAAATTCTCACGCATGCGCAAAAATACACTTTAGCAACCATTGTTAAATGCAGCTGAATCTCTTCGCTCGCTAAGAAAAATAGATCAGACCAGTTCTTCTAAGAACTCACCAAACGCCAAAGGAAATAAGTTAAATTAACCGCAAAAGAAACTGCAAGAAAGTCCAGAAAAATTTAATAGTGAAGGTATGAACATTTTAGAACTTTATAATACTCTAACCGTTTTATCAGGGAGGCGGTAGCACTCTCTATGTAATATAGAACCGATGGAGGACCAAGAGGCAACTCCTAAGGCCCAAAACCCAAAGACCTAAAACCCAGCAGGAAGCGACCTGCTACTAATGGAGGCGGCAAAGAGCCGCCTCCTAAAAAAGACAATAATATCATGAATGTAAGTTTAAAAATAAGACTGTAAGTAAAAATACTAATTAACAAGAATAAAAAAGCATTGGAAATGCAAAAGGATATAGGGATGGTATGCCAAAAAGGATACAAACAAGATAGCTATGAATGGCTAGGCACATGGAAATAGAATTGCATCCAAAGTATAGCCCTATAGCTTTGTACAACTGTAATGATGGCACGGAATGAAGATTGGAGAAAAGCTATAGGGCTATACTTTTGATGCAATTCTATTTCCATGTGCCTAGCCATTCATAGCTATCTTGTGTGTATACTTTTTGGCATACCATCCCTATATCCTTTTGCATTTCCAATGCTTTTTTATTCTTGTATGTATATCAACTAGCTGCTCGACATTGCTCACTTGAGAAATACGCTTATATATGATATTTTGTTTAATGCAGGTTTTGTATTCATTTTTATGTTATATTTGAACCACTATATATTAATGTTTTAAAATTTACAATACTTTTATTTACACACTGCGTGATTTATTCCTACTAGGCATTTCCACATAATGTTTTATTATAACGATAACGATTGTTTTTTACATTTAAATTAAGTTCGAAGTTTATGGCGCAACTTATGTACACGCAATCAATTTCGGCACAGACTACAAAGGCGACAAAGACTTCTACAGATTTTTACCGTAACGATATCGACTGTTGTTAAGCTGATACAGAAATAAAAATGTTACAATGTCGATTTCCAAACAAGCAGCTATTATATTCATTTTCCTTTTTCAATGTCGACTGCCTTTTTCCCATATGAACATCTTCATTAGTTAAGCAAAGCGCTTTTATTTACACACTATACGATTTAATCCCACTGCGCATTCTTACCTACATCTTTTCCAAAACGATGCCAATCCCTTTGCATTTACAATTATTAAAAAATCCCAGATTCGACAAGTACTCCTTTTAGGTACCGACTTCAAAGAAGATAGGTTCTTCTACAGATGTTGAACATAACTGGATCTACCTTCGTTAAGATCACCCAACGAACAAAATAAACTTAGGAGTGTCAGTTTGGATTTGGTATAGACACACACACATTACTTATTCATACATGCCTCTATTATATGAACATAGGTTGATAAGAGAGTTCTTTCGGCTTTTAACTTTTAAATTCAGACGAACATATCTTGGCTCAAACAAACATTTATTCATCAAAAACAAGCACCATCAGAATTAACAAATATTTGTCAATGCAAAACAAATATATTTATGCCAGCAACAGAAATATCTTGCGTTCTGGTGGCGATGAAGTCGCTGAAGGCTTTTTTGATATCGCTTAGGTTTTTGAAGCATTTCTCACGCAGAAAGTTGTCGAAATGATTGAAAATGAGGTAGTCGGTAGGTTAGAGGTCTGGAAACTATGGCGGATAAGGCAGAGTTTCGTAGCCAAGCTCAACTTCTGCAGGTTCGGTTTCGCAATAAGCGACCGGGCAGTGTTGTGGAGAGGAAGCCAGGCTTTTTTTTTTTCTGTTTTATAATTTTAAGTGTTGTTCTCGAAGTTTCTGATGCATTTCATCCTTTTGTTGTAAAGAACCCACTTTTTATCACAAATCACAACATGGTCGAGAAACGGGTCATTTTTGTTGCGTAAAAGAAGGGATAGTGACATTTTATAATAACGTTTTTTTTCGTTGTTGTTCAATTCGTCGCACTCATTTATCAAATAGTGTGTCTTTCCAATCTATCTTGAATAGTTGGACATCGCCGTAAACATTACGGCTAATTCAGAAGCAAAATTTCGAACAGTTGAACGTAGATTTGCTTCGACTAAGGCTCTTAATTGATCGTTGTCAACATTCAATGGCTGACCACTAGACTCATGAGCTCTAGGATATTTATCCCCGCCACGAAATTTCTTAAACCACTATTGTGTTGTGCGTTCAGTAGTTGCTGCTGGGCCAAGCGCTTCGATTATATCGCGAGCTTTCTCGGCTACTTTTCGGCCTAGCTTGAATTGAATTAAGAAAATTTGCTTTTTTTTCATTACGTAGTTAACGTTCTTAAACAAAAGCATAATTGTATTAAAACGATTGTAATTTAAATAATTATATAGACCGAAAAATGCTATTTAAAATGAATAGTAAAGATATTATAACGAAATCTTATTTGAAAATATATCATTTGAAATCAAAATTTTAAATTCAGCAAGAACTTTCTTCTCAGCCTAATACAATAATTCACGCAGGCACTATTGTTTACACACTGAGTCTACTATGGCTTTTCAGCTCATTACTTTTTAACACTGATACTGGTTTGTTTAGATTTAATTCCATAAAAAATCTTCCGGTTCGAATTCTGTTTCAGAACAAAGTAAAAAGGAGAGAAATGCGTCTACAGATATTGAACCTTACCAGTCTATCGAATTCGGAATTTCCTACTTTAAATTCGACTTTACAACATATAAATTTATAAGGAATGAAGCAAACGGCGTTCATTTACACACCGCGTGATTTAATCCCAGTCTGCATTTTCACCTAACTATTTCATACAACAGCACCGATTTGTTAACCTTGACAGTCATAATGAACTTTCCAGTTCAACTCAGTAATCGACTCGGGACAGCAGCGCAAATTCTTGCACCCCAGTAAATTAACTACATCAAAACAACAGTTGCCATCTAAAAATATCGTAAACGCCCAACATCAGCAGTAATCAACTCGAAACATCAGAGCTAGGCATTAATAGCTACTGCTTGCAAATACTTGCCACATCCCATTAGTGAACGTAATCGCCTTAAAATCACTGGCAATAATCGTCATGTCCAATTATGACCGCCACTGGATGACAGTACTATACAATTGATTGAAGAAAGCGCCATTAGTGCTCTCGTTGAAAACAAGCATTGTAATAAATGGCCGATACTGGTTATGGCTGAACGCCGGAAACAGACAATAATTTTTGGAAATATAGCCAGTGCCACCAGTTAACGCGATTCAATGCAAGTAAGAGCCTAAACATACCACTAACCGCATGTGACCATCACTGCTCCGAGACAACCAGTGGATGTCAGTGCCCGAAACGTGAAGACAGATGATTTCTAGTTCCGAGCAATCCAATGGATGTAGAACATTGCTGCCAGTACCTGCCACTTGCAAAGGCAGCCAGTGCCTAGCAGTACACACCAGTAGCCGCTAGTCATTATCCGCAAACCAACAGTACTCGTCAGAAACACCCAGTGCTGACAATGCTACACAATATCCGACAGTGGAAGCCTGATGATTTTATTTGAGCAACTGACGCAAATACCCGCTATTTTATATGGCTGACAGTCGTTGTTTAATTTGTTATCAGTAGGGGGTCCTGTACGGATTATCTAGGTTTGGTCATACTTTTTATATACTTATTAGGAAACGCCGGTGTCCATTGTCTGTTATTCAAACATTCTTCAGATCTTCTGGCAAAAAGGATATATATTCTAATAAAGATATATTGCTTTCAAATAAAAAAATTAATTTGAAATTTTTATGCCTATTAAATGTTCTTCAAATTATTTTGTGTCTTCTTCTAGCTTGGCTTTCAATTTACCTACTCGGATTTACCTGCTTTAATCTCCCCCTACATATTTGATTTTTCTGAAATTTTTTTTACTATAACTACTCCCATTTACTATGAAATTTCAAAACATTTTTCTTTTATGCAAATATATTAGTATTCATATTTTGAAGTTTAATTTTATGCTTGAAATAACATTTCCTCATTATAATGTGTTTTAACTTTCGTCAGGCTTATGAATTCTCACGAGAACGAAACGTGGAATATTCTGTGTAGCGAAATTACCATACATATTTTTTTTATTAAGGTACTACGAAGCTCTACGTATGTATTGAGCATTGTTGAAGTAAAGAAGGAACATTTACACATAATATTATGCTTTTGTGTATTATTTAATTTAAGTGATCAAAGGAAATGTATATATATATATATACATCTATATATATGTAGATGACTAGATACATGTATACATATATATATATATGTGTACATATATACATATATAAATCATATATATATATATATATATATATATATATACATATAGAGGGTGAGCCAAAACAAACGGGCCCCGACTCAAATTAGGCCCCGTTTCTTAGTGTTTTGTGCTAATGAAATGAAACTTTCGTCATAACTAGTTTATTATATTCAAAACATCACATCAAAACACTAGGGTCTTTGGCCTTTTTTTCTCCGTTCTACAGCATATGTTCGAGATGGCCTCTATTTAGCTTTTGTTTTTGGCGGGTCATCCTGTATACATGTATATAAACACACACATATATATATATATATATATATATATATATATATATATATATACATTCTTGGCCTGAAGACGTAATCTCCCAAATAACGGGTGATTACAGGAACACGTGCACATATGTAGCCATCAATGTTTGTATAAATAAATTAAATATACTTGCTCATATTGTTTTTGGATGTGCTTCTAAGAAACTAAAATCTGCTGCCATAATATATATATATATATATATATATATATATATATATATATATATATATAGAGAGAGAGAGAGAGAGAGAGAGAGAGAGGGGGGTTATTTGTTTTTATTTTTGCTTTGGCGATACGTTTTGATTGAATTCAATTATTAACGAAAGTGCATTTTTACATAAATGTGAGTTTGGGATAATTTTCCCTTTAACCAATTTTGTACCTCACTTTATTTTTAATATAATAATGCACTGACACATGTTTCGTCATCTAGTGGCTGAATCTTACGAGAATCGAAATCAGACATATATTGGTTTCGCGTACATCGAAATAGACAGAAACGTCTGTCAACAAGTGTTTTTAAAACAAATATAAAAAACCCAATTATACCTTTGCTGAAATGGTACGTAATATACTGGAACATTAAGAAGGATTATTGCCAATTAAATTTCAACGCAGCTACATGTTCTAAGCCAATGTGTTCAGTTTCAATACTATCTGTTACATTTTTCGATAAGGACTGATATTGCTTAAAATTAAAATCATTAGGACGTGTTGGAAGTATCACTGAATAATGCTTTCTGTTTGAACTCATGGTAAGTTAATAAAATAAGAATACAATAGTTTTTTTTTTGCGTTTCATCCTTGTGAGTATTGCAATAGACTGAGGAATCCTAACGAGGATAAAACACAGAAAACACTATGTGGTTTTAATTAGCATATATATATATTTTAAAACTTAGTGTATATATATATATATATATATATATATATATTTATATATATATATCAACAAATGATTAATAAAACATGTTAAAAGACATCTTTAAAAAGAGTTAAAAACATATTTAATTTTAAAAAAGGAAGCACAAGAAGTGGAAATATTAACTCTTTAATATTTATAATATATTTTAAGTTTACCATTTTGATTACCTTGGTAAACTTATTGTAATTTTTTATTATATATATATATATATATATATATATATATATATATATATATATATATATACAGAGAGAGAGAGAGAGAGAGAGCGATGTTATTTGTTTTTGCGATACGTTTGAATGAATTCAATTATCTACGAAAATGCAATTTTTACTTAAATGCGAGTTGGGAATAATTTTCCCTTTAACCAAGTTGGTACCCCCACATGGGGAGCGGCATACATATTGTTCTTAAAATATAATATACTTATCCACTGAAACGTGTTTCGTCGTCGATGACTCATCAGAGTGGCTGAATCTTGCGAGATTCGAAATCGCAACCCTGCGGTAATGAGCCTGAACTCTTTATCTGCGCGTCCATCCCGCTCGACTGTATGGATGTATCGCGATTTATTTAGATGTTATTTGTTTTTGTTTTTGCGATATATTTTGAATTGCTTCAATTATTTACGAAAGTGCATTTTGATCTAAATGCGAGTTGGGAATAAATTTCCCTTTAACCAACTTGGTTCAGCCACACGGGGAGCGGCATGCATATTGTTTTTAAAATATAATATAATATTTTCTAAATATAATATATAATGTAATATAATATATATAATGTCAAAGGTTCACGTATGCTTGCATTACAGTGATTTAAGGGTTACGAGGCTTTTTTGAAGCATAAAAATGATGTTATTCTTTTGTATTTAATATTTTTATATTTCAAGCAGTTCTTTGCTATTGATCACACACACGCACACGCGCGCACGCACACACACACACACAATCACACACATATATATATAGAGAGATATCCAGAGGAAGTCTCGAAATAAAGACGAAACGTTGATGAACACATAATACGGTTTGATCATTTTTATTTCTCTCTCTCTCTCTCTCTCTCTCTCTCTCTCTCTCTATATATATATATATATATATATATATATATATATGTATATAGTGCCTAGAATATGTATGCATTTAAAGCAGAAACATCTCAGATAAAATGTATGTAAAGATATGTACACATTTGTAATTTCCTATGCTCTTTTTGATGGCTCTTTCTTAGTTCACACACACACACACACACACACACACACACACACACACACACATATATATATATATATATATATATATATATATATATATATATATTCAGAACAGGCAGCGCTTAATTCCCGGAAACCTTTCAATATTTCACTTTTACTTAATTAAAATAATGGCCACAGTAAACTTCCGTGTTTTGGAAAGTGAATTTACGGAGATATACGAAATAAACTTCGGTATGTGTCAAATGAAAAAAAAAAATAGAATATAAAAAAAATAAGCCGAACGTCATTATTCGTTTGTATAACTCATAAGAGCAAAATTAGCAAAACACAAAACAAAAAAGAAAGCTACGGAATGAAACCTCTGTTTTACCCCTTGTAGATTTCGTCAATTGCAAAATCTGATAAAAAATGATTAAATTATTCAATATTTTTCAAAACATACGCTTTATACACATTTGTGATGTTTTCTTTTATATTTTATTACGTTTTATTTTTGTTTGGGTTGTTCTTTTTACGGTGGTGTATAAATGGGTGGGAAAGAAACAAATCGAATTGTGCTGGATTCGCAGGAGATGGATGCCAAAAAGCGCACATAATGACAAGGAAGTGAATGCGACGCCATCTTGTCAGGTGTCATCTATCATTAGAGGTTAGTTAATTTGAAGAGTTTACGTGGAAAACGCGAGCAACTTAAGAAATGTGTTATTTGAATCGATAAGGACTTGATGATTTAAGAAAAACAACATGCCGGAGGTTTGGCGATGTATCATTCATATATATATATATATATATATATATATATATATATATATATATATATATATATATATGTGTGTGTGTGTGTGTGTGCGTGTGTGTGTGTGTGCGTGTGTGTGTGTGTGTTTGTGTGTGTATTCCCGATGTTTAACGTAGAGCACCATAAACATAAATAAATGTATAGTTGAGTGAGTTCTTAATATAAGACAAATATAAGACACTTCAAGTATGAGATATTCCCACACGAAACACAGATATTTGCTATCCATTTAACCACATACGTATTTCTACACACATTGGAACATACGCGGCTCCAGAGATTCAAATAAGGCTCATATCAATAATGAATTCAAGCTGAATAATATATACCAGTCGGCACGGACCCGACCATGAAAGATCAGATAATAAATAAACGTGGATTTATAAGACCAAAAATTCCAACCTTGATCGCTATTCAGGACCCGTGGCGCAGTGGATAGAGGCGTTGAATCTCTACAGTTCCAGGTGGGAATTGTCAGAAGATAGCGGATTCGATCTTACGCAAAACCGGCCAGAGGCTTACTTGGCAAAAAAAAAAAAAAAAAAACGTGGTGAGACGACGACAACTATGGATGGCAGTATTTGCTGAGAATGTTCATTCGGTGTTCCTATCCCGTCGCGGTTACTACCTGACGAAGGTCAGAGGTATAGTTTGCCGAAACGTCGTGAAACAACAACTACGAAAGATGAGGATAATAGTCCGCAATAAATAAATTAATAAATAATACTAATCTCAATAATGGATTCGACAATAATGCGACAAGTTGATTAAAAGATAAGTTTATTCTAAAAATTATCCGTATATTCTGTTTTGGTAGGTTGAATAGTGGTTAAATAATTATTTAGTAGTTTTAGAGATATTGTTTTTGTGATTTTGCTTATTTATCAATAGTTAATGCGAAAGAATCCAATATGTGTTTTTTAATGTAGTTACGTCTGCTACATTGTCCGTAGCTTGGAACCAGATACACATGTTCGCTACTTTGTGCTTATATATATATATATATATATATATATATATATATATATATATATATATATATATATATATATTTATATATATATATATATATATATATATACACTAGCAAAAGTACCCGTCGTTGACCGGGTTCAAAAACAGCCTACAGAAAATGGACTCTAATTTATGAAAGTATGATAGGTTATGAAAAGGAAGAGTTGTAAAGAGGCAGCTTCGAATTTGGGGGTATCAAAACCAAAGTAAAATATGATGAAAGTAAAAATAAAATAGATAAACCCCATAATTTATTATACCATACCTGTTCACACTGAAACACTTATCACAATATTCTGTGGATCTATATTAAAAAAACCTTGTTAAACTTTGTGACATATTTCCATTCTATGGAGGTCAGGCGCGAACGAACACCCCATAATTTTATTATACCATATTTCTTCAAACTGAAACATAATTATCAAAGTATACTTACGCAGATAGATAGGAAAAGTCTTTATTAACGTTTGTGCCTATTTCCATTCTATGGAGGTCAGGCGCGAACGCAGATCCCACAATTTTATTATACCATCCCCATTTAAATTAAAACATACTTATCAAAATATTCTCATGTACATCTATATCAAAAACACTTGTAAACGTTTTTTGTTTTAAATTTTTAAATTTTTTATTTCCATACTTTGTGGACCAGGCGCGTACGCATACCCCACAATTTTAATGAACCGCCGTTCTGCCAGATCAAACATACCCATTCCTGTGTCTCGATACATCTTCTATCATTATATTATGTACTCAGTTTTTTAAAATAGTCAATCATATAGGAGTC
Organism: Euprymna scolopes; assembly: GCF_053919585.1. Taxonomy (NCBI): domain Eukaryota; kingdom Metazoa; phylum Mollusca; class Cephalopoda; order Sepiida; family Sepiolidae; genus Euprymna; species Euprymna scolopes. Next base: position 13,246,287 of record NC_136491.1, on the reverse strand, counting down.
TATTCGTGACCAGACACACGCTCACACACACACATTCAGCTTTATATATATATATATATATATATATATATATATATATATATATATATATATATATATATATATATATATATAAGGGCTACGGAAATTTGAACGAGAAGAAAAAATATACGTAAAGGTATCACGTAAAAAATATACGTAAAGGTATCACTGAGATTTGTATCTATTTAATTTTTACAAGGTAATCACCACATATCAAGACCAAGAGTCTACTCGAGGATGTGTTAAACAGTGTACAGTGGTCAAAAGGATAATATAGTAATCTTTAGAAATTTAAATTTGGTAAGTTGGATTTCTTAAGGGGAACGGCTCATCAAGAACTTGTTTACGTTGGACTTGAAGACAGTCCTATTGTAGTCAGCTGGAAAGCAAGGAAACGGAAGAGAGGTCCGCAGGTGTGCTATTCTAAGAAAGAAGCTTTGTTGATGGAATCTACGTTTAGGTTTTGACACAGATAAAGAGTGAGGGAAATTATTGATAGTGTTTTGAGCCAGACGAGTGTTTCTCGTGAATGTTTGGCGAGGGAGAACCATAGATTGGAAGTCAAACGAGCACTTGCCATGAAAATAACAATAAATAAGACAGGATCGCAACGTCTCTTTCGTGAGAAAAAGGTTGCAGGGAAGAGAAAAAGTCATCTCCCACTATGAAGTCTATTCTGAACTCTGATTATTATTGTATAATTATGCTATTATTTGATATTTTCATTTTAATTTTTCCCTTTATTGATGAAATTTCAATATCTATAATGCATTTCAGACGGTTTTCCATCCTCATCAAGTATGTTGTGGGGAAAAGATATCTGTATTCACTTAGGTATAATGAATGTCTCTTCACAGCATGCTTTTATAATCGTACTTCTGAGATTGTTGTATATTAAGATGGCGTTGTAGCATACAAAATCGAGAATAACTTGTCATAGGTTTGACAGTTCAACAGATGTTGAAATGGAGGGGTTTAATCAGGAGTATAAATGACTAAGCTGGAGACCAGTATTCGTTAAGAGATTAATCAAATACACGAGTACAAATGTTGTTGTCAAAATGTATCAGTAGCACTGTTCGGATCTTGTTTTTTGTCTCTGCCTTTTTCCAAATAATGTAAGAAATCTATATTCTTAAAAATTCAGATTAAATACCCTATTTCTGTACATTTAAAAAAAAAAGAATACAGCTTTCTCATATATGGCTCCTTGGATTGCATTCGTCTGCAAAAGATCTAGCTAATTTGCATATTCTTTTAAACATTCATTTTAATGAACTTTTTTTTAGTTTTTTTTGGTTTTCTTATGGAATGATCATCTTTAGTTAACTATTACGTGTAATTATATTAATTCAGATATTCTACATGTATTATACACGCGTAATATTTGCGTAAAACATTTACAGTAAATGCACAACTCTTCCCATATATATTTATGTATACGCATATATTTTGGTCTGAAATATTTTGCCTACCACACTCCTCTTTGAGTTTTTGATCTACAAACATGGAACTATATATATATATATAAGTTATTTGAACCCATGCGAAACTTTATAGTTGAGTTTTTAAGGGAAAATCGGAGCAAAAGTGTGACATTTAAAAAAAAATGTAATTTGCCAGGTGAAAATCGCACGACGGCGTTACGAACATGCATTCATAACGTAGTAGCTATGGGTTCATGTTTTAATTTTTAGCCACGCAGCAAACATGTCTTCATAACTCGGTCATTTACAAAAGAGGCAAAATAAATCGTACGCTTAACGTTTGGGTTTCGATTTTTGGTGGTGGCGTACGAGTAATTTTTTTGTTTTTTATTTTTACTTCTTAAAGCATTACTAACTATTGGGGCCAATATAATGTAATATAATGTAATATAATATAATATAATAATAAATATGAAATCTGCATTAATCAAAATATCATATTTAAGCGTATTTTACGACATGGAATTGTCGAACTCACTGATAGTTACATACATAAGATAAACGCTCTATAAACCTGGAGTACTTTCTGTAAAGTGTATTTATATTAAACTGTAAAACATTCTCTATTATTAAATGGTTTAAACTTTCTTGCACGGATTATTAAAAATGAAAATAATGTTACACTCTTGTCTCTGATTTGAAAGAAAATATTAGCGGAAAAGTGAATGTCTTTTAAATAGTTTGTGGGGGAGTAAAATGTTTTGAAAAATAATTCATTGTGGTAAAAGGCAAATATATAACTATAAATTGTCTCGAAAATATTATTGCACCAGAAAAGATCATACAATGCCCTTACCTAGAACAGAGTTTCCCAAACGTCAGAACAATATGGAGCCCCTGAGCAGGGCAAACACTTTTCACAGGGCACTGAATTAATTACTACAATAAATAGAGAAAACAATTGATTGCATATTTTAACACTTATTAATGATTTTTAGGTTCTTTGACTTAAGGCTTACGGCAAAGGGAGCAACCGCAAAAGCATTGACAAATTTGCTCCTTGGTATGTTGTAGATATGAGTCCTGAAACTCTTTACACATGTAGTAATATGTCATATCTTTTTCGAGTAAATAAGGTCAATAAGTAAATATCTGCTACCATTTATTTTTTTCCAAATAAAGCATTTGTTCTCTTTAAAAGAATGATTTCGGGGTCCTTTATCCTTGGTCACGGAGGCCCAGGGCTCTGTGGAGCCCACTGTTGGTAATCATAATCATAAGCATGTGATCGTATAACATGCTAAATTGCACCTAATAAATGCCTGTAGCTTTCAATAATCTGATCACCACAGTTTACACTATTATGTCCCTTATATTATTATAGGTTAATTATTGGTCAGAAATTATTACTGTTCCTAAAATATGATTTTGGATGAAAGACGTTTGCTTGATGCTCTAGAATTGTTACGAAATGGTTTGGTTTTGTGTCTTAGTGTATCTTTTACAAAAAAAAAAACAAAAAAACAAAACAAGAAAACAGTTGTTTGATCATCTTACCCTTGTTGCATTTTAGGCTTAACGCCGATTTGTCGATTTTCTTCCCGTTCGTAAAGATCATGCAATTATAGAAATTTAATAATCAACATGAACTTCTTTCTAAAACTTTGTTAAGTTTACAGCGTTAGTTAATCTTACTAGAGTTCAAGGCATACTACAATATTTTAAACTATAAACAAGAAGAAGCCCATCGTTGTTTAAGTCAAACGCGCAACTTTGCGATAGTGTTACACACGCACCTAAAGCTCAACCAATATATACATAATGTGTTGGGTTTCTTCTATTTCCCCCGATCTGGGTTTTAAGCTGTGAAATTTTGTATACTTTTGAGCAATGTACGCTCCTTCACAGCCGGCAATGTGATAGACGGTGAAGCGGCCAAAATGGAGGATGAAAGAGAAGATCATGGCGTGTGCTCCTTAGTGGGGGAGTATCTGCTATCACACAGATTCCTGATGAATTAGTAGCTAGTAACACAAACAAAATATTTCAAATAATGACATAAGCTCGCCTATTCATTTATCTTACGGATAAGTCATGAATAACTATTTATGCTTCACGGTTGGATTTTTGTACTCTATTTCAACAAAACCAGACGCATTGTAACTTCACCGTAATGATTTACTATATGGGATCATTTCTAACAGGGGAGGGTTGGGAGCAATGATATATTGTCCATACTAATTTAAACTTCTGCATCTCAATATAGTCAGAAAATATGAAAGAAGAAAGGAATTCCAAAGTTAAGCAGTTAAAGGGGAAAAACTATTATAGTAGAAGGCTTTCCGGGATTTAGGGACCTCAAGACATGATAAATGGGATTTTGATGCTTGTACTTTTCGTTGAAACAGAGCATATTACTGGGCCACATGTGGTATATATATATATATATATATATATATATATATATATATATATATATATAAGCTTTATTTTCATGGAAAGTGCTCGACTGAGCACCAATCTCTGGTCCTCCTTCGCCAAACTTTCACAAGAAACAAACAACCGTCTAGCAGAAAACCCTATCAGTAATTTCCCCCACTCTTTATCCGTGCCTAAACCTAAACATAGATTCCATGAGCAAAGCTTCTTTCTTAGAACTGCACGCCTATGGAATTGTCTTCCGTTTTACTGCTTTCCAGCTGACTACAATATAGTTGCCTTAAAGTCTAACGTAAACAAGTTTTTGATTCGCCGTTCCATATAAGTTAACAAATTTACCGAATTTCCATTACTAACGATTATTATATTGCCCAATTTCTACTGTACACTCTTTGACCCTTATCCTCTAGTTGCCTCTTGGCATTGAGGAGTGGTGATGCCTATGTAAAAAAAAAAGATGAAACAGTGCAGCGATGGATCAGTGACATGAATTTGGCCGATTGCATTCGAGATTCTTCTTTGGATCCTGTTAAAGATTTAGGGACTACACATAGATGAACCAGCTCATATGGGACAACAATGCTTCACGTATTGGTTAATGGTGGATTTGTAGTGATCAAGAACGCTGTAAGTGTGAATAATTTTCTAGAACGATAAAAGGAGCCCACCTTATTTACATCTACTTTAAATGTAAATATTACTTTATGTTACAAGTGTGTATTTTAACTTGTTTGTTTCAATCTTATCAACTGATTCCATATTTATTCCATTTTTTTCTGAAACTATTCTTAATTTTAGTTTTTGTTTACATGCGTTGGTTTATTTTAATTTTTCCGCACGCCTCGTTTTTACATTTTTCTTACCACTTCACTCACTCTTCGCTGCTGAATCTATCAAACCCCTTACCTCCTACTTTCCCACCTATTCGAGTCCTCCCTTGCACAACCCACGATATACGACAGTACTTCCACTCTTTCTCTTACTGTATTTGTTCAGCCTCTGCATTTATTTCCTTTTAACATATAAAATGTCGAGTTCTCTGAAATAAACCTCATTTTATCAAACGAATATGGTCGAACTTATCGGCCGAAATATCTTAGTCCATATTTAATAATTCGTTTATGTTCTGTTTTTATATAAATATATTTTTCGCTACCTTGTAGCTTTTTAAGAGCTATGATATTTTATTGTTATTCATATATATATATAAATATATATATATATATATATATATATATGTGTGGGGGGGTATGAGATAATAAATCGCCTTTATTTTTTATTGGACGTATTTAATTTAAATTTTTATTATTAAATATTATTTTACGCGCATAATTTTATGCACGTAAAATAATATTTAATAATATATATATATATACATATATATATATATACATGCGATTGCTAGTTCTTCACAAAAATTTGCTATCTCTTCAGTTAAATCTTGTGCGTATGTGTGCGCGTAGATGACTTTTTATCCAGCTTTAGTACTACGTGAAAGTACACATATGTGGCATAAAAACGTTTCTTCTTGTAAAGGTAATCGCATGATAATATTGTGAATCCTCGAATGTTCTTTCAGACACCTTTTAGATAGGCAGATTAGACCACAGATATGACAGCTTAGCGTTGCCGAATGTGCTGTAAAATTTCTCATAAGAATTCCGTTCTTTCTTTGATTGTGTGATTTCAGATGATTTGCAAAACCAGCTTTTGACAAAAGGTATCTGCCACATAAAGTGCACTTCAGTTCCTGTTGTAATTTTTATGACAATATATTTTAGTTCTGATTTCTTGAAACAAGCAAGATCTACACGCTGCTCTTTAAAATCTTGCAACAGTCTCTGATTGTTTTTTTTTTCAAAAGTGATCGCTTGGACTTCCCAGTTATGTATATCTTTCTCAAAGATTTTAAATATGTTTTTCAGAGAAGTCTTAAAACGTTTCCCTAGTTTATGTTGTGGTATCTTTTTTTACCTCTATCTCTTGCACCATAAAACAGTTGTTTAGGAAGTCATGGGTTTTCGATCCTACCGAAGTGTCCTGCCTAGCGCATCCGACTGGTTTTCATTTCAATAGTATTTGATCGTTCAAGAACTACAGTGTCAGGTTTTAAAGCTCCAGTTACTTATGAATATTCTCCGAATACAACTTTGGTGAAACTTTTCTAATAAGCTGAGATGCCTTCTATATTGTGTCTCTGACCCATATAGCAGCGTAGTGATAACGCATGCTTCGTAAACACTATGTTATTTTTGATGTGATTCTTCCCCGATCTGAGCACACACATTTCTCCAGTTTGCCAAAACCAGAACTGGCTTTGGCTGTTCTGTCATATATCTAAGCATCCAGCGCACAGTCCTTACCCAACGTTCTACGCAGATATAAAATATTGCACACGACATTTACCTTTTTACCATCAACCAACTTTCAACATATGCCATTCGTATAGGAAGGGATTACGTATGTGTTCTTGAGGCTGATGATTATGATATATATATATATATATATATATATATATATATATATATATATATATATATATATATATATATATGAACAGGCTCCTTCAGTCTTGGACAGCCTAAGGATACCCACGAAGGGTCGCTTGCGCGTGAAACTTTTGTAGCAGGAGGTGCGCAATCTCAGACCACACCTCTCCTGAGACGATATTTTTAAATACCCCTGGCGAGTTAAGTACAGGACGACTGGAAACAAATGCGGAGGTAAACGGAGAGCACATACAGCGCCTAGAATTCCCAAATGGTTACCCCCTTGCTTAACTTAGGTGATCTGACGAGAATTGGTGTGTCAACACAATTATGCCTATATATATATATATATATATATATATATATATATATATATATGACATTTATTCCTGTGAGTCCAGAATGAGCTTACATATTGTTTCAGCTAGAGGAAGATCCTCTAGTTAAAACAATATGTAAGCTCATTCTGGACTCACAGTAATAAATTTCCTATATACTGCTCTGGTTACACATTGAACACTCTAGTCCGGTTTTTTCACCACTTGTAAATATATATATATATATATATATATATATATATATATATATATATATATATATATATATAAACAAAAATAAATACATTTATATGCGCAATGATTTGTTTCTTTGTAATTTTGTTATAGAGCTACATATTATTGACAACATTTCAACATTCCGGTGAAAGCAATGTTTTTCCCCGTAAGAAGAAAGTTCCGTTTCTGCTAATCAATTTTTGCTTTATGAGACTTTTATGGATTCGTATTATTACTTCGCCTAAATTGATTATTGTGCAAATCATATGAAAAATATCCACACATTAATGTGGTGCACGTGCTCTTATACACGCGTAAGCTCATGTATTTGTATATCTGTTTGCACATTAACCTTTTTTGTATTGAGATTATTTCCTAGTATTTATCAAATAATATACATTTAAACATATACATTTGTTGCAGTACACTTGTGTACAGGTATGCCACTGGCTCTATATCTATTATATATATATATATATATATATATATATATATATATATACATATATTTATATATATATATGTGTGTGTGTTGTGCCTGTATATGCATTCGAAAATAAACATAATAAAGTACTTACACTATTTTTCTCAATTCCCCAGTATGTAATGTAGTTAAATTTTAATAGTAACTGAAAGATGAGTTTCAAGCTGCGTTGTTGGTGCGTCACCTACATGTAGTCATTTCTTAGTATTTATCAAATAATATACATTTAAACATAGACATTTGTAGCAATACACTTGTGTACAGGTATGCCACTGGCCCTATATCTATTATATATATATATATATATATATATGTATATATATATAATAGATATATATATATATATATACATATATATGTGTGTATGTGTGTGTTTGTGTGTGTGTGTTATGCCTGTATATGTATTCGAAAATTAACACCATAAAATACTAACAGTATTTTTCTCAATTTCCCAGTAAGTAATGATGTTAAATTTTAATAGTAACTGAAAGATGAGTTTCTAGCTCCGTTGTCGGTGTGTCACCTGCATGTAGTCATTCGACTGAACGAGCTTATTGACCCTGACTTGTATGGTTCCAGGTCACCCTCTCGCATGTTGTAGCAGCTGCTGGCCTCCCTGCGATATTCAAGAGGCTTACTATGCAAAGGGGTGATGGAGATCCTTAGCTATGATGAAGGCTATTGATCTCAGAGAAAGAAATCAAAAGCTTATAACGGCAATAAATTGTTAGCACTGTAATGCACTCTTATACCAATGGTGTCACAAACACACTTGCTTTCAGTTTGTTATAAGCTAGCACGAAAGTTGTAAGACTTAGTAAACTGTCACAATAAGGCTCGTGTCAATCTCGTCTTACAAGAGATAGCGAAACAGAAAGATAACATTTCTGTTGTGCAAAATATTACGGCCCCTCTCTTGAAATTGACTCTCTTGAATACTTAACATTTTAAAATAGATGCAGTATATTCTTTTTGTATTAAGACAGCTGTTTCCTTGGTGACGTTGGCAAGTCGATTAACTATTAGCAGGGTCACCCGGCCTTACTGGATCGTAAAATACGCTTAAATATATTTCAATTAAGGCAGATTTCGTATATATTATTACAAAGCCAATTCTCTAGTGAATATTATATTGTACCTAGTGTTTAGTAGTAATTTTTAAAAAAATGTCTTGAGTGCCATCAGCTAGAATCGAAAGCGATGTAGCTACGAGAGATAGGTAAGAATGATTTAATATAACACGACTTGAAGAAAGAAATTGGATTTGGGCATGCGCAGAAAGAAATAGAAATATGTAAGCAAGCTGAAATAAACATTTTTTTCTTAATTTCAACTTCGCGATATATGTCTATACACGATATTCCTCCATCCAAACAAAGATTATACTCGTTTAAAACCATCCTGGTTGCATGATTACGATTTTCTATTAATTTCGGTGTTATATGGTCAGTAGTTTAAGAGTTTAAATATTCACATATAGGCCGATAGACCCATACATATACAGCTAGTGTTTTATTTATATGGACAAGCGTAATCTAAACACTAAAAGATAAGAAATTGCGATAGTCTCATTTTGTTTCGTTTCACTGTTATTTTATTTCAATACTTTGAAACTTATTTATTACCTACGTAATATACGTATTTATTACAATTATTTTAACTATGGCAGTTTAACGATTCTTTACTGAGATTATCTTAAAATACCGAGTAAATACGTTATAACGATTGATTGATTATTAAAATATTGTAAACGTTAGAATTCATGAAACCGTACTTTTGAATCATTGATCTGATTAATGAACATTTATCAAGACCCAATAGCGACTCGAGGACATTGTATACATAAGTGTAAGGTGGAAGTTAACGGTAATGATGGCAGTAATTGTCGTTATTTACTCCTTTCCCATAGAAAGTAAATGAGACATAAGATCAGGTAGGGGAGGAAGTTAAGGCCGCGAAAGGGGTACTTTGGACATTTAAAAATTTCCTGGGCAATCGCTTCGGTATTCCCCGATAAAGGCGCCTCAGAAAGTAAACAATAGTTACTACCCCCTCTCTGAAAGTTGGAAGGCAGAGGCCTGAAGGGATGGACCTCCTAGATATACATATAGAACATGGGACAAGGAACAGGTAATTAACCTCAGTGGACAGGGAACAGGTTATCTACAAAATTACTACTCTGAAGTCGGCATGAAAAAACGATGGATTGAAGTCGGTGGTAGTACTTGTGAGAATGCGAATTTTAAGTGGGCGTTGTTATTATTGTATGCTTATAAATAACAAACTGTTTCCCGTTTACTTTGAGTATGTTTACTATAATAACAATGTTCAATGGATTTGTCTATGTAAAAAGTGAAAAAGAAATGAAAAATTATGAAAGAAATTGAATCAAAACAATAATACCAGTTTCTATTTTCCAGTCGTTTTCCATTCAATCATCACTAAGAATAAAATCATTGTTCTGATGGTCGGAATCTTTTCACATTTCAATCATCCTATGTGATTTAAAACACCGCCTATCCTAAACTCCATATTTAAATTATTCGTGATGGCACTTACTGATAGAAAATCATGGTAAGGCTAATGTGTATCATCACGGAATATGCAATTAAATATACACTGTTCAAATTACACTACCTCTTTTTATATCTAAATTTGTATTAATTTCCATACAGCAATAATATATGTAATTGCGCGAGAATAATGTTTAAAACGATATTTTCCACATTGAATTTGGTTACGTTAAAACACTTGGAACTGCTTTGAAAGTTGAAAGTTTAAAAGAGACACGTGCTCGATAATATGAGATAATATCTCTTTTATAACTGTGGGCAGGAGCGGTATTGTAAGTATACTGTTTTCTAATATTCAAGACAACGTCATTAGAACCAATTATATCAAAGATTTACAGGACACAATAAAATAGCAAATGCGGACTTTGTGAACAAAAAGACGAAAGGGTAAACCACATAAGTGAATGCAGCAAACTTGAGCTAAAATAGTAAAAGAATAGACATGACCAAGTAGAGACCGCTGTACACTAGGAACTTCTCTTTGTTATTAACAAAGTCATTGAGAGGTTGGTCTCATAGCAGGCGTGTTCATTTTCTAGAAAATATTTGTTTCTTTAATTATTTTCATTATACCTTTTCGTGATTTTTGTTAAACATCTGATTTATTAATTGTTGTAACTGTGCAGACCTGTCTGTTTATGAATGATTCAGCTGATGGTAGCCTCATTGTATTTGAGATTTCGAAGACTGTTTGGCATTCTGGTGTTCTACAAAAACTTCGAATTATGGCATTGGCGGTAAAGACCCTGCCCACTGTTAGGTATATTCTATCTGATAGAAACTTTTGAGTAACTTTGGATGGAGTATCTTGATTTTCGTTTCCTATCAATTCTGTGTCCTAAAGGTGTCTATTCTAGATCAAACACTGCTTCTTTCCCATATAAATGACCTTTCATAGAAGATCATTTAGAAAAGTTATATTTATGCTGATGATACCAACCTCTATGCTGGTATTGCTTTTCGCTTATCTTCCTGTAATCAATATCCAGTTGATCTAGAAGCTGATCTGGGTTCACTTATTGATTAGGGTAGAAATGGATTGTTCTGTTTAATCATGTTAAGACGCAGATATTGACTTTCAGTCGCAAGCCTATCCCTTTTCTTCCTGGGATTCTTAAAGATGAATTTTCTTTCGGTGAGAAATCGACTCTAAAACTATTTGCCTTTCTTTCTCATAAAATCTTTCTTGGAATCCAAACATATCATCTATTGCAATTTCTCCTCCCCATAAAATCGGTTCTTACTATCGCTCTAAAGATATTCTCACGCCAGAGGCTATTCTCCACGTCGACAAATCTACTATCTGACAAAGTATGGAATTCTATTGCCATATTGGAGCTGGTGAATTTTTGTCCCATTCGAAAGTGCTTGATAAATAGTAGAATAAATATATGTAATTGATTAGTCTTACTTTACCTTCTTACTGCAACTTCTCTCTCACAGACGTGATCTTGCTAATCTCTGTCTTATCTGCAAATACTATTAGAATTGTCTGATATTTTCCCTGCTTTTTTTGTTTTGCTAACTGATATACAAATCTCCATCAGTTTAATGTATTGATATCTCATTGTAATAGAGGTTCTTTGTCCAACAGCTTCTTCCAAGGACTGCAAGGTTGTAATCCTCTCTTTATGCTGAGAGTTTCACTTCTACCTACATCATTGTTCTTTTTAAAGGTATACGTCAATAGGCATCTCCTGCCTTTGTAATAATTATTTTCTGTTTTTGTTTGCTCTTTACATCAAGAAGCTTCATGCCTTGTCTCGAGCGATTTCCATAAATGCAAATAAAGATCGTAGATTTTGCAGTAGACTAGAGGGTGAATATCTAGGCGATGGCGAAGCAAAGAACATAGAACTGGCAAGAAAGCTTAAAATGATATAGAAAGTAAATAAAGTCATAACACCAGTAATTGTAGGATCACTGGGTGAGGCCCCGTGTTTTGACAAGCTTCTGGGTTTGACCTTTACTCCTGATCTGAAATGGAACACGTACATCAAGTCTGTTGCCAAGGTGGCTGGAAAGATGGTGGGATCCTTCTACCGTTCCAGAAGATATATCACTACTGATGCAATTCTCTATCTATATAAAAGCCAAGTACGTCCAAGGATGGAATACTGTTGCCATATCTGGGCAGGAGCTGCTAAAAACAGCCTATCCTGCCTTGACAGAGTATAAAAATAGACTTCGTGGCTTAGTGGGGGATGCCCTTTTCTCTACCCTGCAACCTCTCTCCCACAGAAGAGACTTTGCGAGCCTATCCTTGTTTTATCATTATTTCCATGGCAGGTGCTCGTCTGAACTCCAATCTCTGGTCCCCCCTCGCCAATCTTTCACGAAAAACACCCGTCTAGCTGAATCCACTGTGAAAAATGTCCCCCACTCTATATCTGTGCCTAAATCAAAACGCGGATTCCATGAACAAAGCTTCTTTCTTAGAACTGCACGCCTGTGGAACTCTGTTCCGTCTGCCTGCTTCCCTCCGGATTACAACTTCGATGTCTTCAAGTCCAATGTTAAGAAATTCCTAATGAACCGCCCCTTAATTAAACACTTCATCAAATCTCCACACTAACGTAATGTACTTGCAATAACCCTTAACCCTGAGTGGCTTCCGGGCCTTGATAAGTGGTGATCACTGTGTAAAAAAAATCCAAAATAACATCGAAAAGGGAAAGAACAAATTTGAAATTAACGGGTCCACTGAGAAGGTACAACGGATAAAAATAATAAAAATGGCTTAAATCTATACTCCTATAAATTTGACTTCTTTTGTACATTGATGTCCATATCGATACCCGTTTTTATTTATTTTAAAAGAACATAAACCTTTGTTATATATGGATCATGAAATCGCATTCATCTGCAAAAGATCTAACTAACTTGCACATTGTTTTAAACATTTATCTTAATTAATCCCCTATTAGGTTTTTTTTCGTTTTACTCATGGGATGATCATCTTTACTATTTCTTGTAATTATATTCATGCAGATATACTACATAATTGATACTTTCGTAACATTTGCGTAAAAAAACATAGTAAACACAAACGTCTTTCTATATATATATTTATGTATACGTATATATATTTGTTTAAACAAATTTGCTTGCCAAAATCCTCTGACAGGTAACAGTCTACAGACATGGAACCTCATATATAAGGTATTTGAACCAATGAGAAACTGTACATTTGGGGCTTAGCCTGGGAAAATAGGTGCAAAATTGCGAAAATGAAATAAAAAAAAATTGTCAGGTGAAGGTCGAACGACGGCATTATGAATATGCATCCGTAACATAATAGCTATGGATTCATATTTTAATTTTCTACCATCGCAGCAAACATGTTTTCATAACATAGGCATTAATGTCACAGGAAAAAGTAAATCTTAAGCTAAACGTTTTGGTTTCGATTCTCGGTATTAACGCACGAGTCATTTTTTTTAAATATTTTTTTTATTTTAATCATTACTATATATTGGGCCCAATATGAGTTAATAATAAATACGAAATCTGTATTAATCAAACTATCATATTTAAGCGCAGTTTACAATCGGAAAATGCCGGGCAGCCTGCTAGTACTAAGATAAACCTTGAATGGGAAAAGTAATACATAAGGTAAAAGCGGTAACCGGCCATATACAAACATCAAATAAATTAAAACGCAAAGGCAGAGAAACACTATATGGGACCCAGAAAAGTGAAACCAAACATCACTAGTTAACCACCCCCCTTAAAATTGCAGTGCCGGCATCAACAGGCACCACGATAAATAGTCGATAAGGGTCAAGGAGGATAAAAAGATGAGGAGAGAAAGCACTAAACAGACCTACACTACATTAGTGCAAAGATGACTAAAGTTTGGAAAGTCGTAATGCTACCCACCCAGTGAGGACAAATGAGCATTGTCACAGAAAAAGTCAATGGAAAGCGGCTGTTGCGATTAGGCAAATTTATTTCAATGGTTATCAAAAAAGCTAGATATTGTTGTTGTTGTTGTTGTTGTTGTTGTCACCCAGACATAGAAAAAACATCGGTTATTGTCAGTGAGTTATCTCTGATAGTGACTTTATTTTTTGAAATTCTACTTATTAAAAACCACAACAACAATAACAATCACAAAAATAAATCAATAAATGCAACGAAAATTTTCAGCCAAAACATCCGAGTAGACTGACGGAAAAGGTACCTTGGAAGTGCGGGTAGTAGTCGCCATCTAATCAACAAAAATGAAAGAGACATTTAGAAGAAAATATAAGAACAAGAAAACGTGTGGTAACTAAATCATATTGCATAAATATAATGAAATTAATTAGTAGCTGGGTAGTATCGCCAGTAAAAAAATCTGGAATAAGGAAAGAACTAGGAAACTAATGATCATCCACAAAAAAATAACATCGAATGAGCGACTCTATGAAATAAACATTGTATGGATAATGCAATAAAAGACATAGAAAAGAACATGACCTAAAATAAAGTAATGCCGGTAACCGTTGCAAAAATCACGTCGAAATAAATAACAAAAAGAGAACCGAAACTAAAAAAAGGCCAGAAAAAAAAACATTTTAGAAGCTACGACATTGAAGATGTATGCATCTGAATAAAAAAGGATGCATTTAAACACGTCGATATGGCTTGAAAATGACCTTAGATTAATGGAATCGCTGATGACTGCAGAGAAAAAAACACTACAACAAATTATATTAAAGACAGTATAACATCAACATGGAGTCAGGGTAAACTCTGTGTTATTATTCCACTGTGTTATGACATAACAAATATTTTTTTATATTTTTCTTTACATGTCTACTGAGTATCTATAAAACAATGCGAGAAGCTAAATAAACTAAGGTTAGCTTAAGAAAGTGGCACTCGCTAGTCAATTTCATACTAATAAACCTAATACAACTGAAACTGAATATATGGGATTATCACTCGAAATTACACGAAAAGCATAAGTAACTTTAAATTAAGTTATGACACTTTTGCGCAGCCATTGTTCCCGCGTGTTATAAGTAGGACTATTGCAAGAGAATATTCTTTTCGTTGTTTTGACTCTCGAGTATATATCCGACACAGTTTATCAATTTAGAACCATACTACTTATCTAAAAACATATAAGATATTAACTGATATATACACGAGAGTCAAAATAATGAAAAGAATATTCTCTTGTCATAGCCTTAGTTATAAGACGCTAGTATAAAAAGTTGATACTTTAAACATTTATTGCTGTTTTGTACAGCTTTGAGTGCTAGGTTAAAGCAAACGAAGGAGAACATTTAAACTTGCATGAATTATTAAATGTACATTGTTCTGTCAATTATTCCATGTTTGCATAAATTTATTTGGTGAAATGATATCAAAGGAATTCAGCTAGAAATTATGTCTTTAATGATCAGAGGATTAAAAATGAAATAAAAATTGAATCAAAAAATTCAATAGAAAGGAGATATTCGCATGTTGAATAGGATTTTCTTTAAGCATATTGAGGTTAGTTTGGGCATTTCCTCGATAAAAAAAAAACTCGTTAATCTAACTTCCCCCTTTCAAATATAATCCGTTTTTAATTATTTGTTTAATTAATTTAATAAAATACCAATCTGAGATCATAGATCTTAAATAAAATGGATTCTCGTTTTGCAAACCTCATAAACAACTGTTTTCGTTCCAACTCGAATGGGATTAGGATTTTAAAGCATGTGTCGTTTAAATATCTGCCTGTTTTAATGAACACAAAATATTCTCCTGGGGATGCTATAACATTTAATGCCACCAAGTAATATTTTCCGCACCGGACGCGTTCGTTCGTCATTACACCAGCATTAAGACAACACATTCTCTTACGCCAACAGCTTAGTCTATATTTCTTAGTTATTATTGATGCTAGGACAACAGCATATTCTTTTTACTCTCGAGTGTGTATCCGTTCATATCTTACGTGCTTAGTGATGTGGTTCTCAGTTGATTAACTGTGTTTAACTGTGTCGGATATATACTCGAGAGTCGAAACAATGAAAAGAATATTCTATTGACATAGCCCTAGTTATTATACACTCTTCTTAGGCATAACCTCTTGGTTCAGCGGGAGTATACGTTCGATTCTCACAAAACCATCGTCCCACACATTACCGTTATCTTAGGAGAGGTAATAGGGTTAAGGTTATCTACGATTCGAGATCATCAGAAAATTAAAGTTAAAGTTAAAGCTTTACCAAACAATTTTTTTTTTGCATTTTGTTCTGATTGTAAAAAATATATTAAGCAGAAATAGATGTACATCGTTAGACATATCAATTGTAAACGTTTGCTATGGATTTAGAGGAATGATTTTATGCCGAAAAATGGCTTAAGCAAATACACGAATATGGCTTAAATTATGTCAAATACAAAACATACAATTTTTAATCTATTAAACATGTGTTTATTAGAAAAGAAACAATAATTAGAAAAATAGTGTTATTTCCCACTAGTGAACAAAAATGTCGTATGAATAATGTTGCATGAAAGACAAATAGAAAATGACAATAGAGCGACATAAAAATTAAGTGTGAAGAAATACAAACTGGCATATTGCTTTTTTTTTTTTGCTTTTAACATTTATTAAATAATTTTTTGTTATATTCTTATTCTTTATTTTATTACTTCATATTTATTATATGATGTAATATATCGTTTTAATTCTAAATAACTTATTCATTCAAGATATTCATTCTTTTTTTTAATTATGTTTATATGAAATGCGATTTCATATGTCTTGCTGCAATTCCCTTTTCATGACTTAAAATCAAATTCACATTGCATTTTCTATGTTTAATTAAATATTACTTGAAGTTTCCATTATGCTTTTATTGTTACGTTGCGGTAAATATGCATTAACATATTAATGCACTCTTAACAATAAGAATAAGAAAACATAGGATTTTCTGAGGACTAAAATAATATATATATGTATGTATGTATGTATGTCACGTGAATATGTGTAATAGTTGATTCCCTGTTAAGTTTTGTATCACAACTCATGAGTGACGCTAGACTTGCACCTCTCCCAATCCGAGGATTGAACCTAGAACCATCGCGTTGACAGTCAGCAGTTCTACCGATCGACAAACGGAAGCGACGCCCTTAAATAACCTCGCCAAATGTATATTTAAACAAAAATCCGTCCACCACTTTTACAGTGCCCTAACCGCTTTGTTTATAAAAAAAGAGAGAGCGTCGTATTTTCCCGCCAATTAAGTAGCGGGTGAGATTACTTACGGCAGTGCTGTACCCAAAGAGGAGGGCTTAAAATAATTGTAGTCATCAACATATAGTTCTGTTTCGTTGTAGAGTGGAGGTAAATAAAAACACAAATATATATATATATATTTGTGTGTATATATATATATATATATATATATATATATATATATATATATAATTATTTTTTTACTATAATAATTAAATACCTACAGACACTAGTGTTTCATCCTTTCGGGATTCTTCAGTGCAGGGTGTCACAATTACTACCAGTCGAACGATTCGAACCCCGCGACACGAGACATCTCTGGCTCGATTAGCGGAGACCGTATCCATTCGGCTACCATTAATCGTGTGAAATAGCGTTGAATTTTAAACATTTTAATTTAAATGTTCATTACGTCAGACAGACAGTGATCAAGTCGTTATACGACGATCTACGCATAAGAGCTAAATATATATATATATATATGTGTGTGTGTGTGTGTGTGTGTGTGTGTCTGTGTGTATGTGGGTGTGTGTGTATAAATAATAAAAAGTTTTAATCTGTAAGATTATTTCACTGTTATATATAAACTAATCTATTCTATCCGTCTAACTCTTCACTCTTTTACATTGCATTGCCTTGAATCAATTACCTTTATATACACAGGACGCAATGCTTTAAGCAAACTATATAAACATCTTAAAAGTATATATTAAATACTGTTATTTCGGAATCAATTTTTAAAACAAAAACAATAATCTCTATTTTTTTTTTGTAGTTTTACAGATGCACGGAATTTATGTTCAGCTTTTTTATTTTCTCGCGATAAACACATCCGGTATTTTGGTTTAAATTGTATTTAGACAAAGACCTGGTAAAAATGAAATATATTGTCCGTATCTGTGAGAGTTGGTTTCAAGGAGTGGACACTTTGAAGCGGAAAACAAAGAACAAAACTCCTAAAATGGCCCTGCTAATGAAATAATTTTATACGGACCATCGGTTGATTGACTAATTGCATGGATTCTATTATATTTGACCACTGGGCAGGTAAATGGTGATCTAGAGATTATTTTTATAGTCGGGTTATTGCTAACTTGCGCCCCAGGAAGTTTAAATGATCAACGTTTGATTAACTTCCTTTCAGCGGGGGTCATTTAAGGACAACTAGTAAATACGCGCAACGGAAACTAAGATGAAACTTGACTTTCCATTACTTGTTGCTATGAACGTTAGTTTGACCCATAAAGGATGGTAATTATTAATGCAACTCTCTTCTTATATTAATATCTGATCTGTAACAATAAACGCGTCTTTGTTCGTAGTAATTCTCATTAGTCTATATGCTTAATAATTGAGTCCGATCAATTTTTTTTTTGTTGCTCACTAATCGTTTGATTGAACAGAACTATCGGATCGATCCGGTCCTTAAAAACGAAGAATAGCTTATGAAGCTGTTTGCCATTAACCCATTCCCAGAGCAACGAGAATTTAGTTCATAGCTGAGATATTTTTTTCCTTTTAACCAATGTTAAATCCTCATGGTTCTGTTCAGTTTTAAGAGATTCAAGCTCCCAATGTTTTCTTCTTAGCATTTGGGAAAGTGCTACTCCATAGCTAATCAGCTGATGCGCCCCTGCCAGGGAATGCACTGACTTTTCAAGTGCCATTTTCCCGATTTTCTGTCACATCCCTGAGCTTTAAAAAAAAGGAACAAACATAACGTAAAAGGGAAATAGACAAAGTATATTAAACTATTATAAATTTTGTTCCTTAGCATATAATTCTTACCTCTCGTATCAAAATAACATGGATTCAATTATAATTGGAACTGATATATTTATCATTTCTATAATCTACGTTGAATCTTTTTTATGGCTAATCATAGAAGGTGCAGCAGAAATAACTCCCACATTTTAAACGTTCGTTTACATGTTGCTAATGAGCATATACAGATGTTAATGATGTTTTCATTTTGCTATGAATTTGTAACTTTTTCATGTAGCCTAATAAAACAATGACATTGGAGTGGTGCACATCGTGCTCATACAGAAGCAAAGTTTGAAGAATTGTTAATTTGTAGCTACAGCATAGAGAGCTTTCCAAATTTATTACAAGTTGAAGCGGTATGATGCTGTTCCAGATAAAATAGCAATCCAGCTATGAGTTGCAAATTTCAGAGCTATAGGTTCGACACTTAAAAGAAGGTCACTTGAAAGGTCTTAAAGCACTCGAACACCAAACATTATTCGAGAGGTGAGACTATCTATTACTCACTTTCTTACACGTTCAGCTTGCAAACGGGCTTTTCCCTGTGGATTGTTTGATCGAACAATCAACAAAATTTTAAACACTGATTTGCAGTTTCATCTATAAAATTAACACTTGCTCTTAGACTGCAAGAGCGCGGCTGGGAAGATCGCATGCACAAAATGTGGGAGATATTTCTGCCTCACATTGTATTATGTTTAGCCACTTTTGATAACACGTAGATTTTGTTAACGAAATTTATTTATCATCTTTATATTACCGACAACTGATCACTTTTTAAGTAATACAATAAATAGAATTAGAACAAGTACTTAGAATAATATAACCTCACATTGCTTATGTTA
This sequence comes from Euprymna scolopes, assembly GCF_053919585.1. Taxonomy (NCBI): domain Eukaryota; kingdom Metazoa; phylum Mollusca; class Cephalopoda; order Sepiida; family Sepiolidae; genus Euprymna; species Euprymna scolopes. Next base: position 13,226,460 of record NC_136491.1, on the reverse strand, counting down.
ATTGACTAGCGGTAATTTAATATTCACATTCCTTAATATCATTAATAGAATTTAAATGAAGGCTGTGATATATTATACACGTTGACACACCGGTACTCCTTGAATCATCCGCCCTGGATATGATCTAAAACTATATCAGATGGTAAGGCCCACCTTGCGGGCCTTGGGGAGTGTGGAGCCACCCTTTAATTGCCATTGCTCCCAGGTCCACTCTGACCCGGAGTGGTGGTACCTGTTTGGGTCCCAACTATGAATTAAATAGAATCTGACTTAAAAAAATATACTCCATTAAAAATCGTTCCTCAAAATAACTAGATTCGACATTAAATAACCTGAAAAAGGTTGACATACCGTAAAACAAAAACAATAAACCAACCAACCTTGAAACATCAAAGTTAAACAAAATAAATTTTGTCAGTACTAAAATAGGTAACCAATTGGGTATGCAGGTACACTGCGCTCTGTAGCCTAGAAAAAGATAGGAGCAGCTAGCCTATTCTTGTCAAGGACACGCACCAAGAAATACTGCAGCGTCCGCACGACTTCAGAGGATTAAGGAACTCATCCATAATCTACTATTGTGTTTTAATCCTATTTATGCATCTACTAATAATTTTAACACAGCATCAAGCGACTAAAACTAAAGCTCGTATTTAATTGGAATTCATTATTGAGATGATTTTTTTTATTAATATTATTTATATAAATTGAAATAAAAGTAAAATAGTTAGGTTGATTTGGATTGATGTTTTCTGAAATTGAATTCATACCCTTTCAAATTCATGCACGCCAACCAAAAGATTTTGTGAACACTTTTCTCCACCAAATATTTGTGAACGAAAAGCCGCCAAATGATGAGTCAGCTTAGTGTGATCAGTTCATCGCTAGTGGCTAAAGATTGTTAATCAGTAGTGACCCATTTTAATCTCATCGTACGCAAGAGACTGCCAGGGAAACGTACATAAAAAAAGTCATCGCTTTGGTAAATTGAATTGCGTCAATTCGATTTGGAAAAAGCCCTTCTCTCGATTGATATTGATACAACTTATTTATCAGAAGCCATCACATGATTGAAGAAAGGCCGAAAGAAAGATACATTTGTAGATAAAGGAATAAGTTATCAACTTCGCTGTCATGAATGGTGGAACATCTTCGCTAGCTTCAATTAGTGACAATGTAGGCGACAATAAAACAATAAACATGTCTCGCTTATTATAGTGCATAGTCTAATGTTATTGCGAACACTCGCGTCTTAATTCTTGAAGGAAAAATGTGGACTACTAGAAACCAGGAATCATTTACTTCATTAGTACTACACATCGCATTATGATTATCTTAAATACATGCTTTGATGAATCACTCTAGACACACCATGATGCCGCTTGATGTAAGGAGCTAAAAATACTACTTCAAAGTCCAAAAGTGCCAGGGGTAAGTGTTAGATGGTATAGATTCTTATAAAAATAGCAATTATTTCCTCTTTGTCAGAAATATCGCTCATCGAATGGGAGAACTAAAGGACAAAGGATTGCGGTATCAATGTAATATTTCTTTTTATATAAATTTAAGTATGAATACATCGCTAAATATTTGTATGTATAGAGTTTGTTCCTAAACTAATTAACCGATCAGTACGAATATTGAATATAGCCACCGGGCGCAAATGTTGCTATGTTGGTTAAATTTAGCTTAATTCAGTCCATGCAAATATAACAGAGCCCAAATTAGGGTGTTTAAAAATATAAGCAGCCGAAAGATAGTTGGCTAGCGAAAATATTAGCAGCAGCAACTGTTAAAGCACGTATGCTAAGTAGCAAGTGTGCATGAGCTTGCGTCACAAGAGAAGAGAAAAATGCACCACGTCGCAAAGAAAAGAAAATCTTGAGCCGTGTGAGATGAACGAGTGGACCTTTGATTATGGCGATATATTTTAAAGGTTGTGTCAAGACCGCTGGTTTTATTTTTAATCTTATGTCAGGCGATATGAACAGTAAGGAAACAAAAAAAAAAAAAAAAAGAAAAGAAGCACGTATTGTTTGGAAAGTAATGGAAACAAACGCCTTTTGCTAAAACAGAAAAATGCTGAGTCAGATGTTATTATTTTTGATTTGTTTCTTTTGCGGTGCCAAACGGCGAGTGGGATCCGAGAGAGGTTTTTACTGTAGCGCCATAGTTTAAAAGTAACAGCCACGTCACGTTACACAAAGGGATAAAAACGGGTTGAATCCAATTTATGAAAATTGCGATATTTTGAATTCTTGTAAAATTTTGTACATTTTTAGTAGACATTAATTAAAAAATAAACCCCAGAATTCTAGTTTATTTGAAGTATTTAAAGGAGTTACGAGGTATGAGATATTTTACGATTCAGAAATTGTAGTATTTCAGATTTACATTAAATTTGATCCAGTCATTATACATTATAAAGCAAGAGTACCTAAGTGTTAAATTATTACTAAGATCTTTACTATTACATAAAATACATCATTTGTGTGGGTATGTGTATGTGTGTGTATATCTGTGTGTATGTGTATGTGTGTATGTGTGTGTATGTGTGTATGTATGTATGTATGTGTGTGTGTGAGTGTGTGTGTATGTGTATACATGTGTGAGTTTCTTCCCCATAGGTTCCGAAAAGATTAAGCTTATCTTGCTAAAATTTTATACAATGGTACTCAGTATTGTTTTTGTACACAGGAATCAACATTATCAAGGCCAGGAGGACACTCGAGGATAAGGATTAATGGGTATGCATTAGTTAATGTGATTATAGCGTAGTAAACATAAGTAGTGTGAATTTTGTAAATTGGATTACTTAGAGGGACGGTTCGTCAAGAACTTGTTTACATTGGACTTGAAGATAATCAGACTGTAATCAACTGGAAAGCAGGCAATCGGAAGAGAGTGCCACAAGCGTGCAGTTCTAGGAAAGAAGCTTTGTTCATGGAATCTGCATTTAAGTTTAGGCCTAGGTAAAGAGTGTGCGAAATTATTTATAGTGGTTTTGGCTAGACGAGGGTTTTTCGTGAAAGTTTGGCGAGGGGTGGGGACCATAAATTGAAGCTCAGATGAGAACTTGCCATGAAAAAAAAAACGATAAAGCAGAGACAAGCTCGCAGTGTCTCTTCTTTGGGAAAGAGGTTGTAGGGAAGAGAAAATGGCATCCCCCTACTATGCTTATAACTCTCTTTTGAACTTTGTCAAAGCAGGATAAGCTGCTTCTAGCAGCTCCTGGCCAGGGGTGGTATAATTACTCCATTGTTGGCCGTACGAGGCTTTTATATACGAAGAGAATTGCATCAGGAGTGAAATATCTACTGGAGCGGTATAAGGATCCCTTCATTTTTTAGGGACTTTGGCAATGGATTTGATGTACGTGTTCCATTTCAGATCGGGAGTAAAGGTCAAGCCCAGAAGCTTGTCAAAACATGAAATCTCTCCAAGACGAGAGCTGTTCATTTCAATTGATGCCAGATTGGCATCAGAGCGTTGATGATGTGATTTAGATACATTAAAAGTAACCAGCCATCTCTTTCCCCATTATACCGCGTGCTCAAGATCAGAGGAGAGAGAATAAGAAAGAACTTGGTCGTTTACGGTCTTGGATGTGTTGTGATAAATAGTAGTGTCATCAGCATAAATGATGTAAGGATGTGATGTGGAAGATCATTAATGTAGATCAGAATAAGATTTGGGCGCAGGATGGACCTTGAGGGCCTCCAGCATTAATACTTCGAGCTTCTGTTTTCTGCCCATCAACCGCTACGCTTATAAACCTATCAGAGAGAAATGATTTTATAATTTAGAAGGCATTCCCAGCTATACCATAGCTGGGTATCTTATGAAGTAGAACTCTATGCCACACCTTATCAAAGGCCTTTGATATGTCGAGAGCAATTGCGAAAGAGATGATGTCTCGGCGATAGATTCGCTAATCATATGAGATATAACTGTAAGCACATCTTATGTAGATCTCGCTGAACGGAAAACATATTGCACGTCACTCAGAAGGGTATTTTTGCTGAGATGGTTGACTACTTCTCTATTTAACACAGATTCAAGCAGCTTACTCATGACGCACAGGAGCCTTATTGATCTGTACTGAAAGGGAGATGAGCGATCACCTGAATTCTTAAATAAATGGTATTCTGATAAGATTTTCCAAGGTGTTGGGAAGCATTTTACCTTAAGACAACGCAATATGTCTGGCAGTGTTCGTTGATGTTTGGTACTTAAATTTATTTGCAAAGTGTCGAACATTGAAAAAATCCGATCGTAAAATAATCTTTCTCTCTTATAGATTAAAAAAAAAAATTACAAGGAAACATTTTACGTTACGCCGGCAAGAGACATAATAAAATCTTAGCAAATCATTACTTCTAAAAAGGAACACAGAATTATTGACATCTGCAGATATAGATCAGTGGTAGAGCATTTGACTACAGATCGCATGATCCGCTGTTCAACCGCGGGTGCACCTCACCATATATATTTTTTCTTATTATTGAGTTCAACTGACGATAAAATAAGAGTGGTCATTAGCATAGGCGCAAATATTTTCTTAATTTGCATATTTTAAAACTAAACAATGATCAAAAGTGATTTTTCCATGGTATCCTTCGTCAAGCGCAGATATTAGCTGACAGAATTTGATGTACAATATTTTTATTAGTATTTTCTTTTTTTTTCTTTACAAATTAGTCCACTGCTCAAATTACTCCTCGTAATATATACTATTTAATAGAATATTGATTCTATTACATTTTATACTTAATCTGAATAAATTAAAATATACTGTTTAAGTGTATTGTACGACCAGGTAATGCCGGTGGTAAGATAGTCACTTATATTTAGACATTTTCTAATATACAATGTAAAAACTTTGGATGACAATTGGAATATGAATTTTGATTAAAATTTTTAAACAAGTACTGAAATATGAATTTTGATTAAATCTCGAACATGAATTTTGATCAGAATTAAAATATGAATTTTGATCAGAATTGAAATTAATTTTGTCATAATTGAAATATGAATTTTGTCAGAATTGGAATATGAATTTTGATCAGAATTGAAATATTAATTTTGATCAGAATTGAAATATGAATTTTTATTAGAATTGGAATATAAATTTTGATAATCAGAATATAAATTTTGATAATCAATTAAAATATGCGTTTTGATCAGAATTGGCATATAAATTTTTATCAGAACTGGAATTAAAATTTTTATGATCATTGAAAAACTAATATTAATCAGAATTGAAATATGAATTTTGACAATTATGGGAAAATAAATTTGATCAGCAAAGCAATATGAATTTCAATCAGAATTCAATAATACATTTTGATCACAAGAAGAGTTTGAATGTGATCAGAATTGGAATATAAATTTTGAATTGAAATAATAATTCTGATGAGGTAAGGAATATGAATTTTGATCAGAATTAGAATATAAAGTTTTATCAGAAATAGAATAAAATCTTTTATAAGAATTGAAATATGAAGTTTTATCAGAATTGGAATATAAAATTTAATAAGAATCCGAATATGAATTTTATATGGAACGTTAATATGAATTTTGATCAGAATTAGAATTTTAATTTTAATCATAACTGGAATATAATTGTGGATCATAATTGGAATATAATTGTGGATCATAATTGGAATATGAATTTTGAGCAGAATAGAATATGAAATTTCAACAGAATAGAATATGAAATTTCAACAGAATCGAAATATAAATTCTAAACAACATTTTACTGCGATTATATCTTTTTTAATCTTTAGAAGAGGACATCAATGAAAAAATAGTGATTCAATTTTACTTTTCTTTGGACGGGTATTTTTCAAATACATTAATAAGAATAAACAAGTTTCTTTATTCGTTGTAGTTGTACCTTAAAACCCAAACATCGTACCATGAGTTTTGACGTCATCGTATGATTTTAAATTAAAGCCGGGTAAACAGTGCGGTAATAAAACAAACATTATATCCTGTTGTGAAAGTCATAAGTAGTTAATAATCTTGATCTGGATTATCATGTTTTGTTTGTGTTTAATATCTTATGAAAACGATGCGCAAAATATATAACATACTAGCAGGGATACCTGCTCAGGATTGGATGAGATTAAACGAATGTTCCACACTTTTATTCTTATCAGCATCTATGAACTCGCATATTTTCGACCAAATCGATTGACTTTCTTTTCTAATCGAGAACCCACTACATTGCAGCAGAAAGAAGCTTCACATGTGTCTTTGCTTTGACTTAATCCACAATACATTATAGTCTACATTGCACTGTAGAGAACCTACTATTAATTTCATGAAATTAATTCATATAATTTTACATAAACTGAAAAATATAACAGTCAAGTATCATGGTCCAATTGTGCTATAAAGAGAAACATTCATTTCCCACCTCTGTCTCATCAAACAACCTACTGATTATTTTACATGCCAGATATTTCTGCTCGTGCGGTACTATAACTTCTACAACACTTGTGCTGATTGATTGTATGAGGGTGTTAGCTTTGGTCAAAATAAGACTGTTGTTTCTTTACTCGAATTTTTCGATTTTCGATGCTTATCGGAAGCATGTCGATATCTAAAGACACTTCCAGACACGGAAAGTACATATCTGTGAACTTAAAAAAATGATCTGCCGTTTCGGAGTCTATAGGGAACCAACTTCAACACCAACACCCATGCAGACAAAGTGTATTTTATATATAAGTAGATATATCGATGTGACTTAATCAAATATTAGTTTTTTTGCTTTTTAAAACTTCGTAATCAAATTGTTTATTTCTCCTTTATCTAGCGCTAATTCATACAGGATGCAAATAACATACTTTAATTCCTGTAAAATTACTTAGTGCTACTATAGATACTGGAGCATATGCCAGTCGCAGTTCCGAATAAATTAACAGGAAACCAATTTGAAATTGTTAGTAGCTGGCGAAAAGAAGCGGAGGAAATTTATCTAGTATAAATATAATTTAAGCTAAAATACAATTTTTTCGTATTCAGCTTTCAGTCCACGATCGAATTTGCAAGCAGATTATTTTTTAATCCAGGAGGTTATAATGATCTCGTTCCGTCAGCAATGATCGGGCGGACGCTTTACGCAATTCGTAATTGTATTCTTTGTATTGCCCGCACTTGAAATTGAACCTTCAATTTCCAGATTAGCATCTTACGGAACAGTGATGTAACGGATAAAATACTGAATACACCACAGTAATATTTCTGGACAATTTTGGTTCAATCCTCACTGCGGGCAATACTAAAAATACAATTTACAAGTTCTTAAAATTTTACCTAAACATGGCTGACGAAACGAGAACATGATACCTTCAATAGATTAAATAAAGGTTTCCGTTCGGAATTCCGTACAGATTCACGTGTTTGATAAAAAAGATTTCTTAGTTCGACCACATACATATCGGCTGAACCATTATGGATAAAACACTGAAGATGAGAACCTTACTCCGAATAGTCGAAAGAATACAATCTCTATCCCAACAATTCAGAAACTTGTTAATATGCTTTAAAAAATCACAACATATCATATTTTAAAATTAACTAGTACGGATATCCGTTGTTGCCCGGGAGTACATGGAGTCCAATTTGGCCAAATCTGATATATTCAGGATATTGTGCTACAGATTAAAAGAACGGAAGGAGTACGGAACAACTTGAAATCCCCGCCAAATTTAATCAAAACAAGTTTTATTTCAATCAAAATAGCAGTGAGCGCCCGTGCAAAACGAAAAAAAAATAGCCATGGTAGTCAGGCTCGAACCTGAAACGCGACAGACGAAACGAAAGTAAACACCTTATTTGCCAAACGCTTTTGTCCATCGGAAAACGGCGACTTATGGCGCCATGCCTCTTCAAAATAACGTTTATAAGGATGGTTTCAGTTTGTTACGCATACGTGACTTGCAAAATGGCGTGGTGAAATGTGATCCTCCTTGCAAGAAATGGCCCTGCTAACAACCACAGAATTAATCTTTTTTCTAATTTTCAAATGTTATTTGTCCGGGACATGGTTCTTTCCGATGGTATCGGTGTAAACCCGGTCCGTTGAGGCTGACGAAATTATTTGCGGATATACAAACACACACACAAAAACAAAACCTGACGTTTGAGATTTATCCATCCTTCATGGAAAATTACAAACAAAATCTGATTAAGCTTCGCTAGTTTTCGCACTCACTATTTATAGAATTATGTCAGTAATTTAATGTTTCATTTATAAATTATTGTCATAATTTCTAAGAGAAATAAAGCATACATTTGACTTTATAAAGAAGCATTTTATTTCGAATTTATTTTAGACAACTTGTTAAGTTTAAGGTTGTCTTTCTATTTCATTGCTTCTGTTCCTATCTGAAATAGATTCAACACGGAGATAAATATGCCACGTGTTTTAGTCGTTACCATTTTCTTGACAGGGTAAAGATATATATATATATATATATATATATATATATATATATATATATATATATATACTTATATGTGCGTTAATACGCAGTTTTTATTGTAGTAAAAATAAGTTGGAACTAAACTGCTAGGCAGGGTAAAATTTATTTGGGTTTGTCTATTTCTTTTACACCATCGAAATTACTTATTTATTATTTATAATTATTTTCTCATGCAACCTTTGCGTGAAAATTATGATAATAAAATTTAGCTGTATCCATGAACTTTCCTTTCTGAACTGAAATTTTTTCCGATATGTTAATGACAAACGTTGGTTAGAAAAACAACCAATAGAAGTAACCAGGGAACGCTTTAACATAGTATGAACTCAACAACATCTGTATATACACCTAAAGTTTTAGATTAAGGGCCATATGAAGTTTACTTTGTTCAAAATTACTTTGTTCTCGATTTGGTTTTCAACAATCGACCTGATATTCACGCACTATTCATCTCATAATGTTATAAAAAATGAACTCTTTCCATAAACTACAGACACAAACTGGACGCACAGTATCGGCTACAAGCATAAAACACAAAGGAACATCACATGAACTTATAAAAATTGAAACTTTATAACTGTAAGATATCGCCTCCCTTCGTGTGTGTGTGTGTGTGTATGCGTGTGTGTGTGAGAGAGAGATAGAGAAAGAGAAAGTGTCACCAAAAACATGCCCCGAACCAAATAATGAGGAGGGTAAAGAGGGTGAAAGACCGAGGAGAGAAAGAACTAGGCATACCTCCGCTGGCTGAATGCAAAAACTAGGACCTTAGGCAGGTTTATTACTACCCAGATCCCAGTAAAGACAAATGGTTGCTGCCAACAAGCAATCAAATATAAGTGGCTGTTGCGATAAAGTATATTCTTTTGCAAGGGTTATCGAAAGTGGTGGAGACTTATATCACTCAAACTCCAGAAGACACCACACGTTGTTCTCAAAAAGCAATCTTTGATGATGGTGGCTTGTGTGATTACTTCTAGTGAATAATAATAATAATAATAATAATAATAATAATAATAATAATAATAATGATAATAATGATAATGATAATGATAATAATAATAATAATAATGATAATAATGATAATGATAATAATAATAATAATAATGATAATAATGATAATGATAATGATAATGATAATAATAATAATAATAATAATGATAATAATGATAATAATAATAATAATAATAATAATAATAATAATAATAATAATAATAATAATAATAATAATAAAAAATCGAAGAAGGAACAATGAATAAAATCAGCAAGGACAACCTCAAGACAACCCTACAAAAACTAGCAAACTGGAGAACACCATGCCATGATTGAATACATGCCTATAGGTGTAAGAATTGCATAACACTACATGAAATGCTAGTTCACCACCTTTTAAGAATCACATGAATCGTAATGGATGATCAAAAGTAGAACTATACTGGCACAAAAGAAAAAAGGGGTCATATCCAGTAGCTACAAGCCTATAACCTGTTTACCTACAATGATAAAAATACTAATTGCACAACTGAGGAAATAAGTTTATCAATCCTTCCATAACCGCGGACTATTCCTTGAGGAACAGAAAGTATGCCTAAAAGGAAGAAGAGGAACACATGACTTATTATATATACACCAAAGTATTCTAAAGTAAGTTCATAGTAGAAAAAAGAACTGGATAGACAATTAGAAAGCATATGATAGAATCCAACAACCATGGATAAGAGAAGGTCTGAGAATGTACAAAATAGCAAGTAAGATGATCAATTTGATGGAAAATGTAATGATAATATGGAAACTTGAACTGACAGTTGATAGGCAATACATAACTGAAATTCAAAAATACAAAGAGGGATTCTCTATTATGATTTCTGTTCATTATAGCCATGATGGTCCTGAATAATATACTAAGCAACCGCCAAGCCGAATACAAGTTCACTAACACAGAAAAAAATAACCGAACCATGAATAGCCTAAAATTGTTTGTACAATGAAAGACAGAACTAGAAACGCTAATAAACATGACCAGAATCTGGAATTTGGTATAGAGAAGTGCGCAGTACTGACCATGAGGATGGAGGAAAACTAAAAGCAACAGAAGGTATAGTACTACCCCATCAAACAGAGAGTAGGGCACTAAGTGAACATGATAGTTACAAATACCTAGGAATGCTGAAAGCAGATACCATCCAAGCGGAAATGAAAGAGAATTGGAAATGGATACGACAGAAAGATAAGCAAACTTATCAAGACTAAACTATATACGGGTGCCTGTGCCTGAAGTATTTGTGGCAATCTCCAACCACACCTGTCCTAAATCGACATTGTTAAATACCAGTGGCAAGTGAAGTGTATGTACAAGACGACTGGAAACAAATGCTAAGGTACGTGGAAAACACACACAGAGCACTGAATTCCCAAATGGTCACGCATCTGGTACTACAATATAAAAAAGATTATAAATGATGAAATTAAAAATTACTGATTGCAGAAATACTGAACTCATGGACAAACAAAGAGTAATTGAATGCATCAAGGAAATAATTAATGAGCTTAAAAATTAGTGTTGGGACGATTATTCCAAATCGGAAATCCGAAAATTCGAACATTTTGAGGTATCGGAATCGGCAAAAATGTGTGCATGATTTCCGATGCCAAAAACGATCTTTTAAGTTTTGAGGTGTATTTTTTATTTTTTTTATTGCTGGTATTTATGATAAAATGATAAACATTAATTGATTTTTAACTAATGGCACAACAATCTGTAGATAAGCATTCATGAGTATATTCTTGCGTTTGCTAAAATGTATGTAAATGTTCCATGTTTTTTATGGGAATAATAATAATAATAAAATAATAATAATAATAATAATAATAATAATAATGCATATATATATATATATATATATATATACCGTTTTTGAAGCAATATATGTTCCAAATCTAAGCGACTCCTGATCAGAAATGGGGTCATGTTGGAAAGAGTATGGCCTGAATTTTGTAGTGGGCTATGTGACATTCGGTTTTAAAGTCAAACATTTAGGCGATCATCCATCGTCCAGATTTTTGGCACGTTTTTACAGCAATAACATACTCTAATCATAGTCATTTGTTTTGTTAGTTTTACATATGATTTACAGATATCTCATATTTCCCCCCAAAACTTCTGGCCTTGATGGAAGGGAGACTTGAACTTGCTGCTATGTTTTCAAATGATCTAAAACAAAGCAGCAAGGGGAGACTTGATTCAAAATATTTCTCATATGTTATATCTGCTCTCTTTAGTTTGCATACATTAAGTAAATTCCACAGTGTATACATATTATTTGATACATGGTGATATTTATAATCGTAGTCTATTTCAAAAAAAGGGAAAATATAACATGAGAAATATTTGGAATCAAGTTCCCCACTTGATATTATTTTAGATATTTTGAAACTATAGCAACACGTTGTAGTCTCCTCTCCATCAACGCCAGAGGTTATGGGTGTATATACATATATATATATATATATATATATATATATATATATATATATATATATATATATATATGCATATATATATGTATATATATACATATATATATGCATGTATATGTATGCATGTATATGCGTATGTATGCGCATGCTTGTGTATGAGTTCATATTTATGTATGTGTATGTATATGTATGAAAGTGTATGTATATATATATGTGTACATATGTGTACATATGTGTATATGTATGTATATGTGTGTATGCATTTGTATATGTGTGTGTATTTATATGTACGTACGTGGGTATGTATGCGTATGTGTATTATGCATTGTGTATGTATATATGTGTGTATGTTTACAGATATGCATGTGTATGTGTATATATGTATATTTGCATTTATATATATATGTATGTATGCCAATGGCTTGTCTTGTGTATGTTTATGTATGTATATATATGTGTATTATGTATAGTGTATGTATGTATGCATAAATGTGTGTAATATGTATGTGTGTATGTGTATGTATGTGTATATATGACTGTATGCGGGCATGTATATATATATATATATATATATATATATATATGTATGTATGTATACTAGTGACCGTCTTCAGTGTCATGTCTGTTTGAGCGTGTGAATTTTGCCGGCAAGACTAAAGTCATTTTCTGCTCATGGACTTTCAGTGCCTGAGGGAGCGGCACTTGTCTGAAAAGGCGTTGCAATCATCAACATCATGCATGTATGTGTGTATACAGTGGCATCAAAAAATAAGTTCGCACTAGTAATTTTTTGAAACCGCACGTTTAACTTAAATATAATGTAACTTTTTAAACTATCTTATTAAAAGTCAAAGATGAACATGGAAAAATTATAGAAGAATAAAAGGCGAATCAAATGAAGTATTGGTTGTTTAAACAGTTACATTATATTTAGCTTATATTTGCTGTATTTGACAAAAATAACAAGTGCGGACTTTCTTTTTATAGCGCCATTGTACAGATATCGCTTTAGAATTAGACTATCAGACTCAGCGTCACTTTTAAGTTCTGTTTTTTAATAAATGTTTACGAATATCTACTTCTAAAATGATACTCATTTCTGCATTCAAAGTAACAATGGGTGAAAAAAAAACGAATAGAGAGAAATAACCAACAACAAAGAAATAATTAAAAAAAACACAAGACAATCAAATGGAATAAAAGAATAGTCAGAATAGAGTGGAAGGTAAAAGAAGTAAATAGTCTGAGTAGAGGAGATTAAGGCTATGGAGAGTAAGGATAATGCAGATGTAAGATAGAATAGAGTAAGTTGCGAGTAGGGATGAAAGAAAGCAAAAATAGAAAGAAGAATGGGCAGAGGAGAACTATCAATGCTACGCTCGAAAAATCAACGTCAATAACCGGGGCTGCAATCATGTGAAGAAAACAAAATAAGTGTATGCCACAGGAAGGAGAGTGTATAAATTGAATTGTGCGACAGGCGAGAAAGAAAGAAATACTGTGTTTGATATTTGATAAACGGTAAAGAAAGTAAATGAAAAAAAAGTTAGATAAACAAGCCCAGTGTTTCTCTGTAAATAAAGCATTCGGTTCAGCAAAATAAGTGGCACAAACAAGGACAGACAGAGCTAATGAGTTTATGTCTGTCTGTATTAATTCATATCTTATCTCGATATTGTATTGATGGATGTTGTTCAAATCGTGTGTCGCAAACACTTTTCCTATCCAACAACACACTAGTTAACGCATCTCTCTCTCTCTTTATATATATATATATATATATATATACATATATGAAGAGAGAGAGAGAGAGATAGAGAGAGAGAAAGAAAGAGATGTGCGTCCTTTTATGATATATACCACCTTCTCTATTCTTTTTGAGACTATTCCATCTTCCCAAAAACTCTTTTCCGCTCGATAACTTTAAAAGAAAACTTTATCACCGTCCTTATACGCCCTGTACTTTGCATTATCTTTATGATTTTTTCTTTTTTCTTTTTTTCACGAACACAGAACGTACTATTCTGGCAAACATTATTTCGGCTGGTGATAAATTTGCATTAATATTCTTGCTATGCGTTATCCTATAAATTGTTAGGAATTTTTTAATACTCTTTTCTTCAGTGTCGATGTCGTTATTCTTTTTCAATACTCTTTTGAAAGGTGTCGACAAACTTTCTGCTTGCCCGTTAGACCGAGGGTTATAAGTTGGTGTATTGATATGTTTCATGGCCACCGAATTCCAGTAGTCCTTATATTCTTGTCCTGTGAACACGCTACCATTGTCACTAACAATTGTTTTGATACTCCAAAATGACTAAATACCTCGTCTAACGCCTCTGTAGTATTTGCAGCCGTTGGGTGTTTGTATTGATAAATTTCCAGGCATTTTGAAAAACTATCTACGATTAACAGAAAATAATATCCTGTCAGTGGTCCTGCATAATCTATATGGACGTGTGTACAGGTTATATCTGTTTTAGGGAAAGGTTTCGTCCATATGGGTAGAGCTGTCGCTGCTAGTTGGACACCCTTTGCATAATTTTACAATTTTTTCTATGCCCCGATCCATTTTAGGCCAGTATGTATATCTTTTAATTAGAGATTTCATTCTTAAAATTCCAGGATGTCCCATATGAAATTATTTCAGAATTTTCATTTGTAACACCTGCGGCATTACCATTCTATCTGCATACATTATAGTTTCGTCACATATCGAAAACGGAAACACTTTTAATCCTTTTTTCTTCCTTTCGTTTTGACACAATTGTATATCATCTTGTTAATGTATTCGTGCATTTTCGTTGCCATTTTATTCTTAGAGTGTTACAGGTAGTTCTCTTACAATATTTATTAGTATATCTGTTGGTTCATTTTCTTCCTTTAGTGTTAACCGTTTCTTCGAGTCTCTTTAGTTCTTCATATATTATTTTCAGTAAAGGGAATGGAACATTCCTTTTAGGTTTGAACAGCAGTTTATGTTTGTCCAGTTCAAAATTCATTTTAGCCTTTGTGTAACAACCCAGTCCCTCAGAAAATACATTTTTAAAATCCTTTTTCAAATCCTTAACACATTTTTCTGGCGGTTTGGAATTAAGCGACCCTGCACCTACCGGCGAGGCACACAAAACAGCATAAGAATATGTTCTTTTCTTGCAGTCTTATTTATCATTATTTTTTATTAGAAGAAAATAAATTTGAAATCGATTAGCAATAGAACAAATATGTTTATTTCCCTTTTTCTGTATGAACCTAAATAGT
Source organism: Euprymna scolopes (assembly GCF_053919585.1). Classification (NCBI taxonomy): domain Eukaryota; kingdom Metazoa; phylum Mollusca; class Cephalopoda; order Sepiida; family Sepiolidae; genus Euprymna; species Euprymna scolopes. The sequence goes on along the minus strand of NC_136491.1, from coordinate 13,211,224 downwards.
CTGAAGTACTTTTTTTCTAATTTAGTTTTGAGAAAAGATTTACTTTTTTGTGTGTTTTAGTTTTGTGTTGTCTTTTTGTGTCGTATTATTTTAAAAATTTATTTTTTAGTTGGTGGAATTATTTTATCAGTTAAGTATTTAGTCCTTATTTCCCGCTTTCGTTCAGACTTAATGGTTTTCTTTTAATTCTATCATGTGCGTTCCAAAATTCACTTTTATTTCCTTTTGAGTTCTTCTTATAAAGAATTTTTTTTCCAACATATTATACGCTCATCTTTCGTTGCCAAATGATATATTTTTCTTTAGATAATCATAACACAGCAAATTCATTACGTGTTAATACAAAAGTTTATGTACAAAGATGATAAAAGGCGTGAGTCTGTCTCTCTCGGAGTCTTAGAACTCTCTGATTCCTGGCGGAGTATATCTACATTGTCTGTATATTATTGTACGAAGTGATGCGAGGTCATTCCACTATAATATATATATATACATATATATATATATATATATATATATATATATATATATATATATATACTAGAAGGAAGCTGCACATGTCTGTCGCAGTTACTTAGTCCACAATACATTGCAGTCTACATTGCACTGTAGAGAATTATTGTTTATTTTATTAAATTGGTTTTTATGCATGATGGCTTGAATTTAAGTTTAAAGTGCAAAAGTCAAGTATCATGGTGCAAATGTGCTTTAAACAGAAACATGCATTTCGAACGCGCTTCTATCATATCAAATAACTCTTAATTTTATGTGTCGGGTCTTTCGGCTTATGTCGTAATAAAACTTCTCAAATGAACGTTTTATGTTAGGCTTTGTAAAGCGTTAACTTAATTCAAAATCACCAGTCGGAATATTTCGATTACGGATTAACAATACTAATCGAAGACTTTCCGGTACAAAACCAACATAAGCGCATTGCCAGGCATATAATGCAACTTTGTGTGAAATTTCATAAAAATCAGTTTTAGATTTCATAGGCATGTTTTTGTTTAAAGCACATTTACACACAGACACTGACACAAAATGTTCTGTGATATGTTATCACAGAATATATATTTAACAAAACAAAACACTTCAAAGATTGTCTCAGCCGTGAACGATTTCCCATTCACTAACCTAAAACAAAAAATTGAAGAATAGTATTAGAAGAAATACTACACTTTGATCTTGGCCCGACTGTTTATTACTGATTATTTCCAAAACTCATGTTTACATTTTTTATTGACCAATTCAGTCTTATATTCTTCCACTTTTACTGTTTTACTATATATATGCATATATATATATATATATATATATATATATATATATATATAATTTTATACTATCGATTCTCTCCTGACGAGATGATAGTTGAAAGAGCTTTAGAGAGATTTCCGCCCCTTTTATTTAAATGTATCTATAAATTTTGTACCTCCAAACATTTATTCATATATATATATATATATATATATATATATATATATATATATATATATATATATATATATACATATGTGCATGTGTGTGTGCGTAAGGATATTGTCGCTTCCTACATGTTCATACCTAGTAATATAGTGTTTATAAAATAGTGCTCAATAAGCGTAGAGATCTATCATACTACAATGTTTTTATGCGAAAATTACTGTCTATACTTGTGTATACAGATACGTTATAAAATTAGATTCCGAACAATACAGTTTTAATATGTGCACATATGCCACCAATAATAATATTTGTATGAATAAATGGAATTCCTAATATATATACAGGGTGATCCAAAAAACGGGCCCCAACTCTAATTAGGCCCCGTTTCTTAGTGTTTTGTCCGAACGAAATGAAACTTTGGTCATAACTAGTTTATTATATTCAAAACATCAAATCGAAACACTAGGGTCTTTGGCCCTTTTTTTTCTCCGATGACTGTAATATATATATATATATATATATATATATATATATATATATATATATATATATATATATATAATTCCACGGATCTAAAATTAATTCAACAGTGCTTAATCAGTGAGTTCTGCTTTGGTACTTAAGTGAAACAAATAGATATGATATTTTAGCTACAAGGAATTACCCTAGCGTATTGTCGCGTGGATGAAACCAGGAAAATTATTTCTAGCTTAAATGCCATATATATTTTTATAACTTGATGCATATGCAATCACACACACACACACACACACACACACACGCACATATATATATATAAGCACGGTTAAAATTCGTGTATATATATATAATATATATAAAATATATATAAGATTTATATAAAATGGGTTAATAAATTCCAACGAAAGATGTATATTTAGGGAGTAGTCACCAACAATGTGTATTTTTTAACTTTATTTTATTATTCCGTGTCTTGGTTTTTCATTGAGAATTATGTTTGGATAATTGTAATAATGTTTTTAAGTCATTGAAATCGTTTACGCGCGTTTCAGACGGTCTGTGATGCGTCCTCGTCAGAAATTATTTTCAAATGTGTAAAAATGGCGATTTTAGTAGTAAGTTTTAAGTTTTTCCAAGGGGTGGAGGCTTGTAAATGTTTATTATACATTGGTATGCTGAATTTTTATTGCTTTTTTATTTGGTTTGTCCAGGGAGAGTTGACCTCGCTGTAGTCGCTATCTCTTTCTGCTCATGTTTTTTTTTCTTTTCCTTTAGGGTGGGTTAGGGTGTGTGTATGTGTGTGTGCGTGTGTGTGTGTGCGTGTGTGTTTATGTGTGTGTGTGTGCGTGTGTGTGCTTGCTTTTATTGGTTTGGGAATGTGTATATTGTTTTATAGTATTTTGGGGTTATTTGCTTCCTTAGGAAGGCGGCTGTGGTCCGAGGTCGTTACTAATGTGTATGTGTGAGGAGGGGGGACTGGCTCTTCTGAAGTAAGGGTAGGGGTGCTTTCATTCTATTTTGATATTTATTTTTTGGATTCTTAGATGTTAGTATTGTGATTTTTCGTTTTAGTCTTATATTATGTTTGTTTAGAAAGAGAGGTGTATTTAAAATAGGGGATTTTTTTAATGTTTCTATTTATTTGTCTCCCCATGTGGGTATGGCCAGATCCAGGATCGGTTCCTAGTGTGGGGAAGATTTTGTTCCCCAGAGGGGGGGCATTGGAGGGGGTGTAGGTATGGGAGGGGGATGATAGAAGGGATGATAGTCGTTTCAGTCATGAGGGGGTTCTCCTCCCCTTACTGAGGAAGGAGCGAGGTGTTGGAACATATATTATACTATGGTTCTAGGTGTCTCCTAGTGTTGTTGGTTTCGAGGTTAAGTAGGGTTGGTATTGTTCAGTGTGTTGTATTATATTAGAGATAGGGGTGTTATGTCTGTGTGTGGTTGTATGCGTGCACGTGTGTGTGTTTTAATGTGTCGGTTCTGATTTATGTGTGGGTGGGTATATGTGTATGTGTATGGGTGTGCATGCGAGTGCACCTCGCATTTCATGTTTTTTTGTGATGGTATTAGGTTCTGTTCAATTCAGGAGTGAATTTGGTGATGAAGTTTTTTTTCCTGTGTAAGTAAATAAAAATAATTGTCCGTTTGGAAGATTGACATTATTTTGAAGCTGTTTCCACTGCATGTGTGTACGTGTTTTGAAACATAGAGGTGTCTGTTATCTGCAATTTTGATGTTGCTCTTATGTCAGGCCACTCTATTGCTGAAATTTGTGGTGGCGCCTATGTAGGATTTGTTGCATGTTGTGCATCTGAGTGCATATACTACATTTCTTGAGGTGCAATTTAGATCCTTTTTTATTTTGAATATTTGTGCTGGGTTTTTGTATGTGTATCTGTTACCTTCTATTATTATGTCACACACTCCACATCGCGGTTTGTTGCATTTTTAACTCCTTTTGTAGTATGTGGGACGAGTTTTGAGGAAGTTAGGATGTGTTTTAAGTTTTTGGGTTGGCGTTTGCTTTTTATTATTTTTGTTGTTTTTAGTATGTTGTTTAGTTTGTCGTTCTGATTGAGGAGGATAAGGTTTTTTGTTATCTGTGTGAATAGTTCTGGGTTGTTTGTGTTGTGTGTAGAGACGTATGCTAGAATTTGTTCTTTGTTGTGTTCTTTTGGGGTTCTTAGTTGGTCTATTGGAAGTTTTTCAGCCAGTCCAATACCTTTTTGTATTAGTGGTTCCCCACACGAGGAACCGATCCTGGATCTGGCCATACCCACATGGGGAGACAAATAAATAGAAACATTAAAAACTCCCCTATTTTAAATACACCTCTCTTTCTAAACAAACATAATATAAGACTAAAACGAAAAATCACAATATTAACATCTAAGAATCCAAAAAATAAATATCAAAATAGAATGAAAGCACCCCTACCCTTTACTTCAGAAGAGCCAGTCCCCCCCTCCCCACACATACACATTAGTAACGACCTCGGACCACAGTCGCCTTCCTAAGGAAGCAAATAACCCCAAAATACTATAAAAAAATATACACATTCCCAAACCAATAAAAGCAAGCACACACACGCACACACACGCGCACACACACACATAAACACACACGCACACACACACGCACACACACATACACACACCCTAACCCACCCTAAAGGAAAATAAAAAAAACATGAGCAGAAAGAGATAGCGACTACAGCGAGGTCAACTCTCCCTGGACAAACCAAATAAAAAAGCAATAAAAATTCAGCATACCAATGTATAATAAACACTTACAAGCCTCCACCCCTTGGAAAAACTTCAAACTAACTACGAAAATCGCCATTTTTACACATTTGAAAATAATTTCTGACGAGGACGCATCACAGACCGTCTGAAACGCGCGTAAACGATTTCAATGCCTTAAAAACATTATTACAATCATCCAAACATAATTCTCAATGAAAAACCAAGACACGGAATAATAAAATAATGTTAAAAAATACACATTGTTGGTGACTACTCCCTTCTTGTAATATATATATATATATATATATATATATATATATATATATATATATATACATACAAGATTTAACTGTGCTTATTGAACGGCAGCAAGAGGGCAGAGATTGAGAGACGGATGGAAGTTTAAAAGAATAAAATATAATGTACAAGTTAGACACAAATAAACCAATATGAAGACATTTGTCAGGAAATATAAATTTTAATCAAACGTGAAAAACTCTTGGACTTCAAAAGTTTAAACTGTAACGAACTGTTTTCTTTGGTTACTTGCTGATCTTTGTTAAAATTATACGTTTTTCGAACTCTGTCACTAGAGATAATTTATGAAAAAAGTTCCCTTTCCGTTTTCTTATACGTGTATGGCGGCTTAGAACCGGAGAGCTAGCCATTATTCTAGCAAATAACTTGATGCTGAAGTGTCTTATAACCGATGCTTGTAATTTTATTATTTCTGACTTTCATAAACGACCTTCATGCTGCAATTGCGTACGAGATGGGAACACGGCTTTTTTTTTCTCGGCAAATGAAACGCACACCTTATTCTGCTAAAATAAAACTCCTTTCTCATTTAAGTGGAACAAATAATATAAAGACGAAAGAAAGTTCTAAGTTGAATTAAACAAACTTTTATTAACTCAATTACCAATTATCAATTTTAAAACTTATTTTCACCAGTAGTCATGGTTGTTATCAGTATCCCCAATATTCCAATATGCAAAACCCAAGGACAATATAAATACATAGAAAATACTGCCACGTCTGCTGTAAAAAAGAGGGTAATTCTATCGATCCAGAGGACGTAATACCGGCCTGTACTTTGTATATTTAAAAAAGTGACCGTGCGTTCTTGCATGATGTTGTCGGATCTTAGCTGGTATAAAAACCACTAGTATATCTATTTTAGTTCAGTTTGAGAGAAGGAAAAAAGGAATGTCTAACGTAATGGGATCTGAGTTCCGGATCCGGTTTCATGGCCGGAATTTTACATCACTGTGCTTATTTTAATATCATTTTTGTCGTATATTCTTCGCACTTTTACCCGACAAACTCGACTATCATAAACATCAAACCAATTCAATACGACTTCCACAAGTGTGAAAAAAATCTTTATTTTAAGAGACCTCTCCATAAAGTCTGCTATTTATCTAGACTTCAAGTAGTGTCACGTGTAACGGATATCGTCATCTTGCGACTTGATAATATTAATCAAAATGAAAGATCCCTCTGACTATATCAATAATAAAAAGATATATAAAAAAAAATCCCAATTCCTTATATAGCTGTTGAAATTACTGCTGAATGTCTACACCTGATACGTAGGCTTCATTGAACATGCAAATATAAGGAATTTTTTAAGTGATGCCTTCTGAACTTATTCATTCACGATCTGAAAGTTTCATATATTTGTGTGAATATTGCCGGCGTGGGATGAGAAAAGCAAACCCTGTTATAGACGTGCCTCAAAAAATGAGACACGTCATTGAATTCCTCCAGGCAGTCAATCTTAATCCAATCAAAATTCAGCGGCGCCTGTTGAATGTTTGCGAAGTCAATGCAGTTGATGTTGTGTAGTGGGGGACATATTGAAGTGTGTATATATCGGGGAGGGCATTTATAACGGACGACATAACATGGACATGGGAGATTTGTATAGATTACACACAGTTGATATTTAGAACATGGGAGATGTGAATTCATTATTGAAAGGGGGATGTGTAATACAGTTCTTTTAAACACCGGGGGGAATCATTATTGATGATGCTGGAGGGAACAGACGGTTAACACCTTAAGGGTGTGGCACAAAATTCATTTACAGATGATAATAATAATAATAATAATAATAACATTTACCGTTTTTTGTTAGAATCAAGACACGAAGACAAAGAGGTTACAAATATGAATCATCATCCGTTTATTCTATCAGCTGGTTCATTGATGAATCAGGAAATTCAAGCTTTTACGATTACATTGTCCTGCCCTCCCCCCGCCTCCAAGAGTGTGTCAGCTCTCAGTCTCCGACTCTCCTCTCCTCTAAGTCGCTCTCTTTGCTCTGTCTGACTGTAACCCGAAACCTTACTCACTATATTAGGAATTCCATTTCTTTATGACGTCAGAGGCGTGGCCAACAAAGTGATTCCCTCACATGTTTTAATTACACGTGCGCTTTGCACATGCATCCACACGCCTTTAATAAAAAAATAAATTCTTAAATTGTATTGTTTCATTTAAGCATTATTTCTAACTCGTATTCTTTAACTTTATACAATTTAATATATCCAGTTATTTCTAAGAACGATGAACAACCGCTACATTACTAAATTGAATATTTATTATATTTTAAACTCTGGCTTGCTGTGTCCGATTCTATCCTTTTCCAAACATCATTTTCAAACTTATTTAATTTTTTTTACTTACTAAGGTCTGCCCCCTCCCATATAACATTGATACTAGCATAGTAAAAAGATGATTGGTCAATTTTAGAGTAAGAAAAAAGACAAAGAACAATCAGAACTTTTTCTACCAAGGAAGTAATAGCGACCTGCAAAAGTGCTTAGAGAATGGTAGTTAATATGTAAAAAATTAAATTCTAGAGCACTAAAGATTTTTCGTTCCAATGGTACTACTCCTTTCTTCGTAGATTTTCAAAGTTTTAATTTTTAAGTTAAAAGCTAAGAAACCTCGCTCTTAAAACGATGGATCTTCGTAGTTTCACAAGTAACGAGTATTTCAGCTATGTGAAATGCTAATATAAGTAAAAAAATGAAGATGCCTCTGACTGGATACCTAAATATCAACAAAATTATCTAGTGATCCCTATATTTGAGTGGCTGTTTAAATTACTGTTGAATATTTAGGCCTGATATATGGATTTTAACCAAGCTGGCAACATAGATAACTGAAGAATTTGATGTCAAGATTCCAACATGTTGTTAATAAAGCGCATTTGAATAAACACAGAACTGAAATAAAAGTTATATATAACAGTACCAATGCGTTGTTAATACATGGAAATATTTCAACGGCAAGAGTGGCCACTTCATATCCAGGAAACCGTTCCTATATAAACAGTATCTCGTGTATAGTTTTTCATTGAAAAACAAGACCATAATTGGATCAGAGATCGCCACTCCCAACATAACATGCATGTTAAAAGTTAAGTCAACCTACGATGTGTACGTTTATATGTATGTATGTATATATATATATATATATATATATATATATATATATATATATATATATAATAGCGTGTGTGCCCGGTGTTGCCCGGTGTTGCCCGGGTGTAAGGTGTATGCTGAGCAAAAAATACCCCAAAAATGGTCAATTTATTTTTTAATTTGACCCCTATTATGACCCCATAACATTTATTGTTTAGGGCTCCAATCAAGTCATTAAGTTAGATCCATGTCCAAGGAAACTATATCTAAAATTTCAAGTGTTTAGACCCCAAATTGTCGGAGGAGATTCGTAGAGTTCTCACAGGTCAAAAACATCGCCCTAGCAATGAGATAACTTAGGGGCAATATTAAATACATATAACATGGTTAGGCGACAGTAGAAAGTAAACATAGGAAAACATTTCTCTTCTCCTGATTGTGCTCCAAGCATAAACATTTATTTCGATTGTCTTATTAAAGAATATAGTGATAGATGTATACACCGTAGTTCTTTGCTTAAGAAAACCTACTTGTTTGTCGTCTGAAAGGTCAAACTTCAAAACGATACTGATCTAGTAAAAATCCGTCGCCTCTGTCGACTGTTGTAGGCAGACATGTAAACATACCTACATTCATACATTTATATATTGGTAACTAAAATATTCGACTCAAACCGATTAAGAAGCTTGCCCAATATCTGAATATTCTTTATGTAAAATTTCAAAAGTTTAGACCATAAAGTGTCTGAGTAATGTTTTAGAGACTGAAGAGCTGGAATCTTTTAAACTTTTACCCTATTATGACCCCTTAACATTTATTGTTTTAGGCTCAAATCAAGTTATTAAGTTAGATCCATGTCCAAGGAACCTATATTCAAAATTTCAAGTGTTTAGCCCAAAATTGGCGGAGGAGTTTGGTAGATTTCTCAAACGTAAAATCTTTAAACTTTGACCCCTTTAACAGCCAAATTTCTAGCCTCGATTACAAAGATTTTCCCAAATCCCAGTACCCTGTATATCAAATTTCGAGTCTGTAGACTAAAAATTGACAGAGTTATTGCGTAGGGAAATGTACACAGACACACAGACACACAGCCACATTCACTTTTATATATATATATATATATATATATATATATATATATATATATATATATATATATATATATACTAACATGGGCGCCCGGCATTGCCCGGGTGTTTGGATGTGTATGTTGAGCAAAAAAAAAGTGGTAGTAGGAAGGCAGGCTCGAACCTGTACCGCAAAGGAGGAAAAGAATGGGGTAAAAACGTAACGGTTATGCTGTTACGACCAGCGCCAAACCGGAAGCGCCATTTTTTTAAATTAAGACTAGACAATCTAAAGGAGAGGATACCTTTAAAAAATATCGGCGAAAAAAGTGACCCCCGCTGGAGAAAAGTGCCTAGTTGAAGGGGAAGATATGAATGCCTTTAGTCAATTTTTCCATAATTGTCGTATGAAAGATCGAACTTAAATACGATACTGATCTTAGTAAAATCCATCGCCTCTATTGAAAGTTTAGGGCAGACATGCAAACAGACATACATACATACATTTATATATTGGTAAGTAAAAATTTTAGACCTAAACTGATGAAAAAGCTTGCCCTATCTCTGAATACCCTTTTTGTAAAATTTCAAATATTTAGACCAGAAAGTGTCTGAGAAATTTGGAAGAGACCGCAGAGGTAAATTTTTGTTAAATTTGACCCTATTATGACCCCTTAAAATGTATTGTTTTGGGCTCAAATCAAGTTATTAAGTTAGATCCATGACCAAGGAACCAATATCTAAAATTTCAAGTGTGTAGACCCCAAATTGTCGGAGGAGTTTGGTAGTTCTCAAAGGTCAAATCGTTGAGTCTTGACCCCTTAATCGCCAAATTTCTGGCCCAAAACCGATCACATCGATTTTCCCAAATCTCAGTAATCGGTATATCAAATTTCGAGTCTGTAGACTAAAAATTGACAGAGTTATTGCGTAGGTATATGTACACAGACACACAGACACACTGAAACTTTCACTTATATATATATATATATATATATATATATATACTAGCATGGGAGCCAGCGTTGCCCGAGTGCTTGGATGTGTATGTTGAGCAAAAACAGACACACAGATACACAAACACGTTCACTTATATATATATATATATATATATATATATATATATATATATATATATATATATATATATATATATATATATATATATATATAAGTGAAAGTGTCTGTGCCTGTGTGTGTACATTTCCCTACATAATATCTCTGTTAATTTTCATTGTACAGACTCGGAATTTGATATACAGGGTACTGGGATAGGGATATCTTTGTAATTGGTTTTCGGCCAGAAATTTGGCTGTAAAGGGGTCAAATTTACACTATTTCTACTTTTTCTACGTTTGCTAACTCTACCATAGTCCTCCGCTAATTTTTGGTCTAAACACATGAAATTTTGGATATAGATTCCATGAACATGGATCTAATATAATAAGTCGCTTTGAGCCTAAAACAATACAGGTTAAGGAGTCATAATAGGGGTCAAATTTACAAAATAATGACCGCTTTTTTTTTCTTTTTTTGCTCAACGTACACCTCCCAACACCCGGGCAACGCCGGACCGTAATGCTGGTATATATATATATATATATATATATATATATATATATATATATATATATATATATATATATATATATATACGTGAATAAACGTGGATTATGCATACGTTCATGGATCAATATCCTTTGTTAAATTTGTTTACGAACCTGTAGACATTCAAATAGCTTTATGAAATTACTAACAAGTCATGCGTCGTTTCCTGGTCGTAATATACGCTTAAATATGATATTTTAGTTTATGCAGATTTCTGTACTGATTATTATAGTCAATCCTTAATCGAGTATTATATTCTAGCCAATATATCATAGTTATTTCAAAAGTAAGAAAAAAAAATTGGGCACTATCAGCTAGAATCTAAACTAAAACTTAGTACTCCGACCTTATCCGTTACCATCTGACCTAAATTCATACGTATATAAAAACTACAAAAATAACGTTGTTTAACCTCTTAATGTATAGTTGCGCACTTTAAGTCGACTTAAACCTCTCAATGATATATTTATTTTTCAATTTTGACTGATTAGCCAATATTCTTACTGGCTAAAAACTAAATCGCATTTGTTCCGCATGGTCAAAATCCCCTTATATATCAAGTGTCAAGACTGTGGACAAAAAAATGGCAGATCAGTTTGATACGGACAATATCAATTCCTTCCACACACACACACACACACACACACACACACACACCACACAAAACTATATATCTATCTATATGTCTAGAAAAAAGTGAAAATGTCTGTGTCTCTCTCTCTCTGTCTGTGTGCCTGTCTGTTTGTGTACATTTTCCTACGCAATAACTCTATCAATTTTCAGCCTACAGACTCGAAATTTGATATACAGTGTATTGGGATTTGGCAAAATCTTTGTATCTCTTTTCGGCCAGACATTTGGATGTTAAGGGTCGAAGTTAAACGATTGACTATTTTGGATATGAACAATTGAAATTTTAGATATAGGTTCCTTGGATATGGATCTAACAATAATTTTATTTGAGCTCAAAACTATAAATGTTAAGGGGTTATAATAGGTGTTATATTAAAAAAAAATATAGACCTTTGCGGTCTCTACCAAATTACTACATTTTCTGGTTTAAACATTTGAAATTTTACATAAAGGGCATTCAGATATAGGGGAAGATTTTTAATCGGTTTGAGTCGAAAATTTGAGGTATGATATATAAATGTATGTATGCATGTTTGCATGACACCCTAAAGCTATCGACAGAGGCGACGGATTTTCGCAAGATCAGTATCGTTTTGAAGCTCGACCATTCAGACGACAAATACCGAATAATTGGCTAAAAACATTAATTCCCTCACCCTCAACTGGGCACTTTTCTACAGGGAGGGGTCGATTTTTTCACCGATATTTTCAAAAGTCGACCCCTCTTTTCGATTGTCTAGCCTTAATTTAAACCTACATAACTTCCGGTTTGGCGGTGGTCGTAACAGACAAAGACGTTTTTTCCTACTTTGCGTACGGGTTCGAGCCTGCCTTCCTACTACCAATTTTTTTTTTTTGCTCAACACACACCTCCAAACACCCGGCCAACGCCGAGAACCTATGCTAGTATATATATATATATATATATATATATATATATATATATATATATATATATATATATAAAAACATAAAAAAATATAACACGGAAATTATATAATTGCCTATTGCTATGTTATATTTTTATGTTATTGCTCTGTTTACCACATTGAGCTCTCATACCCGGATTTCCTCCTGGAATTATTCAATTATAACACTATATATATATATATATATATATATATATATATATATATATATATATATATATATATATATATATATGGAGAGAGAGAGAGAGAGAGAGAGAGAGAGAGAGAGAGAGAGAGGTCCTAGATATGACCTTAAACTATATCCGATGGTGAGGCCCCAGATTGCAGGCCTTAGGGAGTGTGGAGCCACCCTTTAATTGCCATTGCCCCCAGGTCCACTCTGACGCGGAGTGGAAGTACCTGTTATGATCCCAACTATCGGTTAAATAAAAATACGACTTAAAAAACAAATACACTATATTAAAAAATCGTTCTTCAAAATCACCAGATTCGGCATTAAATAACCTGAAAAGGGTTGATATGCCGTAAAACAAAACAACCTAACCAACCATATATAAAGAGAGCTACTGAGGGAGGGAGATGGATAGATAGAAAATAATACCATAAAATAAAAGCACCTCACGCATTGTTCGTTACATTAAGTACTGGGTGTGGTTTGTATCGACCCACTACTTCATATCTGGATTCATGATCGTCTACTTCGTGACAGGTGTCATGTTAATGTTTATTGGTGATGTGTGTTTAAAAACGAAAACGCTTGAAAGTTAAAATCGAACTAATTTAGAAACGTGGAATCTAGCAAGACAAAAAATGTGGCGCTTGGAATAAAGACTGGTTTATGTTTTGCTGATAGTAAACTAGACAAGCTGGATTTTAGATTTAATTTGTTTCATGCGCAGCCTGCCAGAAAAATGAACATGAAAAATACACTTTGTGTTAACTAGTCTCTTTCTCTCTCCCGTCGTTTGGCAAATACATGTCGCTTCCCAAACCAGCATTAATCCAAGCACTAACACTTACTCAAACATTGACTCAAAATCTTATCCTATCACTAACAATAACGCTAACCCTTACGTCAGGGAGATGAGAATGGCTCAGTTATTAACGACACGAACTTAAAACTTGCGTGTGCCAATTTTACAGAAAGTATTATGCATAGAGATGATCGCAACGCGCATGCAATGCCGCCCATGATTATCTGAAGTTTTTTTTTTTTACATAGTCCTGACTAAAAAGATATCGGGAAAATAAACACCAAACAATAAGCATCTTGTTTGTAATGAACGATGCTCAACAATAACGCCCAACAATAACGCTCAACAATAATGCTCCAAACTTACCTTAAACCTAACTCCAAACATTACTCTAACCATAACACTAACCCCAAACTCTAGAATAAGCTTAATCATAATCCCAACTATAAAAATAAGCTTAATCCGGAAATGCAGTGCTTTTATTCATATTGTTTTAAATTTGATGGGGATAGCGCCGAAAGGAAAGAAAATGAAATAAGGAGAATAGCTTATACAAATTACTACTATAGGTTGTTCGTTTTTTTTTTTGTTTTGTTTTTAATTCAATTTTCACTCCAAACAAGGCACAGTGCCAATTTGAAGTAGGGGGCTACTATCGGGGACATAATTTGCAGGGGCATTATGAAGGAAGATTAGTAGCGAGATGTCTGTTCACATTACACACTTGAACTTCTGCATATCAGTACAGTTGGGAAAGCAGAATCCCGGAAAGGAGTTCCAAAGACTGGCAGTTCAGGGGAAGAAACTATTGGTGTAAAAGGCTTTCTTGCACCAAGGGATCTCTACTGTAATGGGGTGGGATTTAGTTGCTTGTCGGGTTTGTCGGGGGTAGTCACGTCGAGGAGGTATACGTGCTTGTAGTTCGTCAGAGCATATACCATTAAAGTATTTGTAGAACAGGCACAGGGATACAACATTTCGTCGATGGGACAGAGGCTAAAGCCTAGATGACAGTTCAACACGTATCAGGTCAGCGACGCTCTTTTGAACCCTGTCCAGGAGTGAGAGACAAGCAGCAGATGTACCAGCCCAAATGTGACAACAGTACTCCATACATGGGCGAATGGTGGCCTTATAGAGGTACAGGATACTTTCAGGCGTAAGTAATTTTCCAGCACGGTAGAGAGAGTTCACCGTCTTTGCAGCAGCCTTGGGATGTTTATTGGCTCAATAACTTTTGAATAATAAGAAATTTTATTAATTAATTTTATATAAGATATATCCCTAGAGCTTACATAGAAAAAGTATTGTAATCGATGCTGATATCCGTTTCACTTAACCCATCTCGTGTTCTGTTCTTGAGACGACAACATGCACATAAAAGCGAATGTGTCTACATAATCGTAGACAGCAACGTAACGGCTTTTTTAATATTTAAATAGTAAAGTCAATTTGCATATATGTGATATTTAAAATGCAGATATTTTATTCCTGCACGCGTATGGCATAAGTAATGAGATACACTTATATGTTCGAATAAAAATCTTATATTCATATATGTTCAACATTTCACCTCTACATTTACTACGTATGATTTAATATATTTCAGCATGTTTTCTTTGGAAGCGTAATTCCTCGTCCGGTCTCCATTTTCATGTTCAAATGCTTCAACCACTAATCACACCGAACAGTTTGTCCATTAATAATAGTAAATGCAATTAAACGGAACATAGTCAATAATATATATATATATATACACACATATATATATATATATATATATATATATAAATATATATAATATATATATATTTATGTATATATTTATATATATATGTATATATATATATATATATATATATAATTATTTGCTATAATAATTTAATACCTACAGACACAAGTGTTTCATTCTTTCGGGGATCTTCATTGCAGGGTCTCACGATTAACACCAGTCGATAGATTCGAACCCGGCGATACAAGCCAGCTCTGGCTTTTTTTTAGCAAAGATCGTATCCATTCAGCTACTGTTAACCGCATGAAATAACGTTGAATTTAAACATTTTATTTTTAAATGTTTTTACGTCAGTCAAAGTGATCTAATCATTATATGATGATATATGCATAAGAGCTAAATTGACCGACTTAATTATACTGAAAGTGGTCAACGATAAGAAACGTATTTCTTAATGGGGCTGACAAATTTTTTTACTATAATAATTACATACCTTCAGACACTAGTGTTTTATCCTTTCGGGAATCTTCATACATATATTAATGTCGAAATATAATTTGTCAATTATATTTCATCTTTCATTCATACCAAGCCCTTAATTCATGAAGCTCAATGTAATTTCAGCGCATATACCAAAGAAATGACAAAGTCTTTATTGCAAGTTTCAAGATATTGACCATCTCACAATTTATTCCTTTTAGTACCTTGACATTCACAATTCTTGATAGCGTCTGAATGAATGATTTTGGTCTACGAAACAGATGCTGTCAAGAATTGTGCGTGTCAATGTTTTTAAAGGAATAATTTGTAAGATGTTCAACATCTTGAAATTTTGGATACAGATGTTTGTCATTTATTTCTTATGTATATGTAACGTAGTCACATGAATATATATTTCAGTTACATACATAGATCAAATATTTCAATTTGTAAACACATCCGATTCATAGTCGTTTACAAATGAGAATAATGTAATATTAAGTGCGACTACACACAATCATATGTCATATTTGGTAGACAATGTTTCTCTCTGTATGCACAGTTATATAAATAGAGATTTTTGAGTGTTTATCTTTACTGGATCTTAAATATATCAAGCTGGTTTTGAATTATCAATTTGGCAATCAAAACGAATGAAAAATGTGGCTCGCAATTTTTTCTTTTATTATTATTTTTGTGAAGCAAATACCGAAATGCGTCTTTGATTACAATGTTTAAATTAGCTCATAAAATTTCATCGCTTACCACAAACATTTTCATGAAAAAAGACGGCAGTCTCTTCATTTAACTTTCTTAGCCCTCTCTTCTATAATACACGAAGCCATTTCATGTCTGAACGCAGGTTATCATATTTCACATGTAATATATGAAATAGTCCAATGTTTTGATTGATGATTAATCTGGTGCAACGAACACGTTACTCATTTTGAAATTTTTTTTTTCGAAAATCAATTTTCTTTCAATAGAAATTACTGCAAACAAGCCATGATGCTAATTGATGTAAGGCGTTAAAAAAATTATCACTTTAAATAAAAAAAAGTAATTAACGATAAATAAAGATTAATAAATTTCCATTTCCCAAAACTAATCTTCCCCCTTTGTCAGAAAGACCGCTCATGGAATGTGAGGGCAAATGGACAAAAAAAAGGGAAGCAAGAGTTACTAGGGGGTTGTACCTTTGACAAAAAATCGGTGCCTCCGTTCAGTATCAGAAGACAAAGGATACCTCTGTATGGGCAGCTGCGCGTGTAATTGTTAAGCAAGGGTTGCGCAATCCTCAACCGCGATTATCCTGAATCGGCATTGCTTGGGTCCAGAACGACTGGAATCAATGCCGAGATAAGCAGAGAGCATATAGAGCATCTGGAAGTCCCAAATGGTCATCCATTTTAATACTGACCTTGTTCAGTGTTGCTCAACTTTGGTGATCTAACGAGAACCGGTGTGTCAACGTGATTATCGCGTACACACAAATAAAAACAATGCAATTTTAAATAATACACAATAATACAGATGGGTCAATCGTTGAAAGAATATGGAATTGATTTTACCACATCTTTGTGTTGATCATATCGTATGAACTCGAATATTCTGTTGTTGGCATTGGTTTCCCCGATATTTTTTATATTAAAAATTATTTCTAGAAAGACATCAGGTACTTACGAGAGAGACCACGGGAAGGTGATTTTTGTGGTATGAACTGGATTCGGAATTGAGACACTCAGGTCGTCAGTTTGTTTCGTTAACCACTAGAACATCGCCACCTCCCATTTTACCAGTAAAAGATAGGGAACTCTTTTTTTCTTTACAAAAATTATTAAAATGCTACAATTAGTGGGGCCAATTTATTTTGCTGACAATAGGAATTATTTTAACGAAAACAAGTGAAGCATGATGGTCACGCGTGAGTGCACTACAGTGAACGAGGCATAAAAATGACTAAGTTCAGCATTTGTGCAAAAGTTTTTGAGAAAAGTGCGGATAGACGAACTGGCAAAGGTTAATTTACAGGCCCACCCTAACGCGTACCCTAACCCTAACCCTCCTTTTGTCGAGGGCACCAAAAATAAAAGAACCATTTTTCTTAAGTATTATTGACACTTAAAGGCATTTATTTATTCAATCATCATCATCATCATCATCATCATCATCATCATCATCATCATCATCATCATCGTCGTCGTCGTCGCCGTCGTCGTTATCACCATCATCATCGTCGTCATCATCATCATCATCATCATTCTCTTCTTTCATCATCGTCGTCGTTACCATCATCATCATCATCATCATCATCAACACTCTCTTTGTTCACCTTTTCCTTTTTTTTCCTCCTCTTCATCATCATCAATAGCAGCATTACCATCACATCATCATCATTATCATCAGTAATTCTCGTGCAGGAACACCGTCGAATATTCACGTTTTTTTTTCATCACTGACTAGTATATATATACATACTTTCACTACACCGATGAAGACTGAAGGATCGGTCGAAAATTATGTACTTATAAATAAAATTAAAAATTTTTTTTTCATAATCTAATTTCCATTCATATATATATATATATATATATATATATATATATATATATATATACTAGCAAAAGTACTCGTCGTTGACTGGGTTTTAAAACAGCCTACAGAAAATGGACTCTGATCTATGAAAGTAGGATAGGTTATGAAAAGGAAGGGTTGTAACGCTGGGTTGAATTTGGAGGTATCAAAACCAAAGCAAAATGTCATGAAAGTAAAAATAGCTAAACCCCATAATTTATTATACCATACCTGTTCACACTGAAACACTTATAACAATATTCTGTGGATCTATATTAAAAAACCTTGTTAAACTTTGTGGCATATTTCCATTCTATGGAGGTCAGGTACGAACGAACACCCCATAATTTTATTATACCATATTTCTTCAAACAGAAACATAATTATCAAAGAAACACTTGTAAACGTTTTCTTTTTCTTTTTAATTTTTTTATTTACATACCCACAATTTTAATGAACCACTGTTATGCTAGATCAAACATACCCATTTTTTGTCTCGATACATCTTCTATCATTATATGTAATCAGGTTTTTTAAAATAGTCAACCATATAGGAGCCTATTCGTGACCAGACACACACACACGTACACACACAGACATTCAGCTTTATATTATAGATATATATATATGGATAACATATTGTAAATCCCATTTACTTTAGAATTTCTCTAAGTAAGTGTTAGTATTGCAGGTGTTTAACTGATGCAGTAAATGAAAAAAAACAATAAGATGTAATAGTTCTGAAATATTTTGTAACAACGCTACAAACATGTAGCAACAGCGCCAGCTCACGTATGCAGATGACCAAGCCGGAGATCGAGATGCCGTCACGAGTACGATTAGAAAGCATCTGTGATTGTGAAAATAACTTTTCAAACATGATATAATACGAACTTAAACAATAAATTGTTGGAAGACCGTGTGCCGTGGGACAAGCTGTAGTTATAGAAACGGAAAGAAAATACATAAAAAATAAACAGTGGGCGGCAGCAACAGGCGAAGGATGTGTCGGCGACAAAGATTTGTAAAACCCGCTTGGCGATACCTGAACTTGAGCAAGCATGGCGAACCCGATAAGAGAAAAAAACATGTGTTCGACACGATTGATTTTGTTTTTACCGTTACTCCTTATCTGAAATGGTACGCGTACATCAAATCAGTTGTCAAGGTCGCTGAATAATAATGAAATCCTTATACCTCTCCAGTAGATTTCTCACTGCTGATACGATTCTCTACCTGTATAAGAGCCAGGAATGTCCAAAGATGAGGTACTGTTGCCACATCTGTGCAGAAACTGCTAGAAGCACATATCCTGCTTCACATAGTTTAAAAAAAAAAAACGATTTCGTATGCCCTTTTCTTTTCCCAGCAACCTCTTTTCCACAGAAGAGACGTTGTAGGCCTATCTCCGCTTTATCCTTATGTTCATGACAAGTACGAGCCTGAGCTCCAATCTATGGTTCCCCCATCGCCAAGCTGTCACTGGATGTCTGTGGTGGAGTATGATGATCACTGCCAAACTTTCAAGAAAAAAAACTCGTCCATCTGAAACCACTATCAATAATATCTCCCACTCTTTATCTGTGCCTAAACCTAAATGTAGATTCCATGAACAAAGCTTCTATCTTAGAACTGTAGGGTCGTGGAACTGTCTTCCGTATTCCTGCTTTTCAGCTGAATATAATATGCTTGTCTTCAAGTCCAACGTAAACAAGTTCTTGATGAGCGGTTCCCCTTAAGTAATACAATTTACCAAATGTCCACTATTCACGATTATTACGATATTGTTCCATTGACTACTGTACACTCTTTCACCCTTATCCTCGAGAGGTCTCCCGGCCTTGATAAGTTGTAACACCTTTGTAAAAAAAAAACACACATCTAGAAGTGTAAGCGATGTTTAGTTTCAGAACAGTTTCCGATGGTTGTTGTTCTACACAAGTCCTGGGAAGTGACTGTTTTGCAGTAGAAGAACAGTTTCCGGAGCATACCCCAATATAGTAAAAAATATTGTAACACACATGGCGAACGAAGAAACTTGTAAAACAAAAATACATGCGTACTTTGGAAAGTAACATGAATAAATGCCTTTTACTTTTACTAAAAAAAATACTCAGCCGAATTTTTTTCCTTTCTTTCTTTCGCGAGACTTCCGAGAACACCGTCGCTTCCGTGTTAACAAGTAACTACAACGTAACAATTTTAAGTTGTTTCCTTTTGCAAACAGAAACACATTTAAAACAGATGAATTAGATTTAATTTTTAGAGACGCTTCTGCTTTCATTGTGAATTGTACTGAATTGGAAAAGGTCTAAGGCTCTCAAATATGCGATCCTTTCCCTTTCTTATGATCCCGAGATGGATTAGAATGGCAGTTGCTTTTGCAAGGAATAAAAAACGTTCATGTATGATGCCGATTTAATATTCATCGTATGAATATCGGAGAGTCACAGAGGATGGGCACATCAACTTAGATTAAAAATCTGGCTTTCAGCTTACATTTATATATCTTTGTCTTCTTCCCAGTGGTATATCCTTTTTCCGTTGAGAAGACATAAACTCGGTCTCCGCAATTCACTGAACATATATAGCAAAGATACAGGTCCTTTTTAGGATCTAATATATAAAATACTATATGTCTGTCTGTTTGTTCGGTTTCATATTTTCAAACTCTTTCTTTTCCAAAACGTAAAGTCGCAGAGCGGCGCTAGAGGTTTAAAATGATTGGACTTTTTATGGACCGTTCTTTTATGTCCGGTTAAAATAGATTATAAGGGGTCAAAAAGGTGTCAAAATTAAAAAAAAAAATATTTTTTATACAGTTTGTACAATCATTTTAGTTTATTTTTAATTTTTAGTTTTTTAATCAGTTAATGTGAGTATAACGTTGGTACAGTGGTAACGTCACGAGCTTTAAATGCTACAGTCTTGTTTTCGGTTTCGTTTCTAGCTGATGGCACTGTAATACTTTTTTTGTATTACTTTTGAATTCATGACTCCATAATAATATATAGAAACTCTGTACAACTAAAAACATTATACGACCGGGAAAAGTCGTCCTACTGCTAGTCTATTAATATTTCGATTATTTGACGAGAGACACTAAATAATGTATTATTAACAGTGTGCAAATGTTTCAGAAATTGATCATCTTTTATTAGCAGATGTTGTCCGAACCGAGAGGTATTGTCAGGTGGAGCGTATTTGAAAAATGATTAAAAATGTAAAATGTTAACTAGTTTAAACGGGAAAAAGTGATAGTCTATTAAATAAAAATCAATGTGTTATATGTAAAATCAACGAGAAAAAGTGATAGTCTATTAAATAACAATTAATGTTATATGTAAAATCAACGAGAAAAAGTGATAGTCTATTAAATAACAATTAATGTTATATGTAAAATCAACGGGAAAAGGTGATAGTCTATTAAATAACAATTAATGTTATATGTAAAATCAACGAGAAAAAGTGATAGTCTATTAAATAAAAATCAATGTGTTATATGTAAAATCAACGAGAAAAAGTGATAGTCTATTAAATAACAATTAATGTTATATGTAAAATCAACGGGAAAAAGTGATAGTCTATTAAATAACAATTAATGTTATATGTAAAATCAACGGGAAAAAGTGATAGTCTATTAAATAACAATTAATGTTATATGTAAAATCAACGGGAAAAAGTGATAGTCTATTAAATAACAATTAATGTTATATGTAAAATCAACGGGAAAAAGTGATAGTCTATTAAATAACAATTAATGTTATATGTAAAATCAACGGGAAAAAGTGATAGTCTATTAAATAAAAATTAATGGGTTATATGTAAAATCAACGGGAAAAAGTGATAGTCTATTAAATAACAATTAATGTTATATGTAAAATCAACGGGAAAAAGTGATAGTCTATTAAATAAAAATTAATGGGTTATATGTAAAATCAACGGGAAAAAGTGATAGTCTATTAAATAACAATTAATGTTATATGTAAAATCAACGGGAAAAAGTGATAGTCTATTAAATAACAATTAATGTCATATGTAAAACCAACGGGAAAAGGTGATAGTCTATTAAATAAAAATTAATGGGTTATATGTAAAATCAACAGATAAAAGTGATAGTCTATTAAATAACAATGAAAGGAAAAATTGATAACCAAAATATTTTCACTTATTTTTCTTGCCAATTTATGACTACAGTAAATTGCGGTTCACTTAATGCCTTAACTAGCAAATTCTAGCATTGCTACAAATATAATTTGCTGATTTCTTTCTGTTCGCTGATAAGAAGAATAGCATTCTTGGAAACTCCGCGGAAAAGGACTTTGTAAATTGTTTTTAGGGGTATTCAGTCGAACAATAAATTTTGATTGTAAAGTTCAACTTACAGGTTAATTCTTTCTCTCTCACACACACACACACACATATATATATATATATATATATATATATATATAACTACTTCATTTACTCACATAAAATTAATATACGAAAGTATAGATTTATGCGTACACTTTAAGTATTTACATCAAAAGTTCTCAATACGTAGGTAGAGCTAGTTAGTAATTTATAAAATATATATGGTGATTAAGCTACACTGAATATTCGGCGTTTCATCCACTATAGGATAGCTTAATCGCCATATATATTTTATAAATTACTATATATATATATATATATATATATATATATATATATATATATACAAAATGACAACTCTTATATACATCTACTATTTCACAGCCGTATCATAAATTGTTATTAACGCGAGTAATGCTAATTAGTAAACATTATTAATTAGAACAGAAATTGCATAACATGTCATTACCTTAAATTAATTTCTGTTCAACAACTTGAAATTTTATTGGCGCCTTTATCATTTTAGCAAAGAGGCAAGCCTTACGATATGCCGCAATAGCATATATCGCAATACATGAAAATTTGGGACGTAACGATAGCAAAGTGGTTAATGACACGAACTGGTAACCTAGGTGAGCTAAGTTCGAATTCTGTTCGTTCCGCAGGAACTCATATTTTATTCATATTAATCCGTAACACCGCATCTTGCCTCTTAGATGTAAATAGAGCTACTATTTAGGATCATATTTACCTGGGACTGTGTGAGGAGATAAGCGAGATAGCTGTTCACATTACATTTAATCTATGATAGTACAAAATAGGAAGCAGAAAGCAAGAAAAAAACTTCCAATATTTAGCAGTATGAGTGAAGAAATTATTAGAGTCGAAGAATTTCTGGCATCTATAGAAACTATAGTGAATATGTTGGGATCTTGTAGCTTGAAGTGTGACTTGGAATTACGTACATCGGGAGGGCACTAGTGCAGTGCGTTCTTCAGAAAATAATCTATTAAAAACTTGTAAAACACGCTTATTGATGCCATATTATGGCGATGGGATAAAAGCGTTCTAATAGGGTTAGATTAATTGTTAACTGTATCAGCCAAATGTTACAACAGTATTCCATGATTGTACATTTTGGCACTTTAAAGCGGTCACTACTGTAAATACCTGATGTCTCTTCTAGAAAAAATCTCATGATGAGGGAGAAATAAACGCTTACAATAGCTATTTCATTCATAGAAATAAACGAATGATGCTAAATATGACATTAATTCAACCTTAACTGGCCAAGTATCGCTTCCATTCATCATCACACTGTCTACACATGCCTGATAACCATTCTCTTGATCGGCTCACATTACACATCCATCTTATAATTCTCATATTATTCCTCGCCATGCAACGCATGTCATCAAGCCTCACTACCTTGGTTTTACCTATACACACACACACACATATATATATATATATATTATCATTAGGGATAGATCAAGAGAATATTCTTTTCATTGTTTTTACTCTCGAGTATATATCCGACACATGCACAATTAACCAACAAAGAATCACATTACTACATAAAATGATATAAGATATCAATGCATATGTACCTGAGAGTCAAAACAGGGAAAAGAATATGCTGTTGTCCCAGCCCTAATTATCACACTCTATGCTGCTCTTGTGCAAGCGTGAATTAACTTTGGATAATTTTCGTTCTCACCGTTACTAAGAGAAATAGTTTTACTTTCAATTTTCTCATGTATATATATATATATATATATACACGCGCATGTGTGTTACAGAAGATCAGAAAGACATTGGTACTTTCAGTTTAAAATCTTATGCAAAACGGGCCATTCTCTGTTCGCCTATGCTAAACCATCTGTCTTTAAAATTGAGCATTTCGCAGGGGTTTTCTCTCACAAACTTACACTAATATACAATCATGGTTGTCCTTTTAAGAAATCATTTTCTTAACAGTTGAGCACTATCTTGCCAAATGAAATGTCGATCATTTACCTGCCTGCGATCGCAACAATTTAGTCGCTCAACCACAGTGAACCATTTTTGTACAATGTTTATGCTTTCAACAAATGTTTAATTTGAGTTGGATATCGTTGTGCTTTAGAGTGAACATGTGATTTGTTCCTTCTTAATGGAGACAGATATAGTTTCGTTGCGGGGCCTGAATCTCATGACCAGAGGCAATAACCTCTTGCACTTAGAATTCCGGAAGGATGAAACACTATAGATATTAAAACTAAGTATATATATATATATATATATATATATATATATATATATATATATATATATATATATATATATGTATAAAAGAGTGTATCCATCAACAATTGTGTTTCAGCCTTTTATCATATTTTTATTTTAAAATATTTTTATAACGCGTTTCAAGCTTTCTTTCGCTCTCTTCAGGTTTTCTTTTTAAATGAGAGTTTAAAATGTTATTTTTACATCTGCTGATAACTCATTAAAAAAAAAACTTTTTACGAAAATATCTGGAGAGAGCGAAAGAAAGCTTGAAACGCGTTACAAAAATATTTTAAAACAAAAATATGATAAAATGCTGAAAACCCCACAATTGTTGATGGCTACACTCTTTTAAATATACATTTTTTTCTCTCGTTAGAACTACACAGCCATCGCTTTGAATATATATATACATATATATATATATATATATATATATATATATATATATACATATGCGTGTGTGTGTGTTTGTGTGCGTTTGCGTGTTTGTGTCTCTGTGCCTAGTATCAGCAGTAGTTGAAAATTAACTTTTCTGTGATGAACAAATTT
Organism: Euprymna scolopes; assembly: GCF_053919585.1. NCBI lineage: Eukaryota > Metazoa > Mollusca > Cephalopoda > Sepiida > Sepiolidae > Euprymna > Euprymna scolopes. Next base: position 13,185,953 of record NC_136491.1, on the reverse strand, counting down.
ATCAGGACATAGAAAAATACTCTATTCAGGTAATAGAAGTAAATTATCTAATATAAATCATAAGGAGTAAAGTTACATGGGAACGTTATTATATTATCGGATCAATTAGGATGAAGATAAAAAACTGATGGAAGTAACTTCTTCATTTCAAGGCATTTACAAGCTACATTTTCTCACGATAAAGGAGAAAAATCCGGCATTAGACATGAATGAAATATGACAACACCGATTTTAAAAGTATTTATATAAGAAAAAAAGTCATGGGGGATGATAAAACGTAGAGCATACAAAGAGTATTTTAGAAGAGCTTTTTTAGAACGCGAGACGAGAAATAATCAGGACTAAGAATTAGTCAACATGAAAATAGGTACATTAAATAGAATATAAAAAAATATACGTAAAGAAAGAAAATAAAAATTAGGGGGAAAAATAATGTAGCAAACATTGGTGTTATTTTTTCCTTTACTTTTGCAAAACTCAATAACGTTCTGCCAAGTCAAAACAAAATATCAGTTTTCTCTACGAAACAACAGAACCATCTGCCATGAATCAATATTTGAAAATATAAACATTTAAAGCATTGAAACACTTAACAAAATGATTGAACCGGAAAAAGGTTTATATTTTGTAAAACAGAACAGCATAAACAAAACTTTATAGTTATTTTCATGGCAAGTGCTCGTCTGAGCTCCTATCTATTGTCTCTCTGGCCCGACTTTCGCGAAAAACACTCGTCTAGCTGAAAACACTATCAAGAGTTTTTCCCACTATTTATATGTGCCTAAACCTAAACGTAAATTCCATGAAAAAAGCTTATTTTATTGAATGTGCAGTTCAATAAAAGAAGCTTTTCTCATGTAGAACTCTCTTCCGTTTTCCTGTATTACAACTGACTACAATATGTTCGTCTTAAAGGCAAACGTGTTCAAGTTCTTGATGAGCCATCCCCTTTATAATTTCCACTACTAACGCTTACTCCGATATTTTGTCATTGAATACTGTAAACTCACCATCGAGTGACATCCAGGCTTTGATAAGTGGTGTAAAAAATCTAAATTATGAAACAATATTTGAAGACTAGAAGAACTTGAAGCATAAAACCTCTTGCAAAATTACTGAATTCGGCATGCAATATCCCTAAAACAGTTGATATGCAGAAATACAAAACAAATACACCAAACACTGTGAGATTCCCCGCCCAGGTCACCAGATGACTTATGACCCTGTTGAACTGCACTGATCGTTGATCGTCTTACTCCGGGAGCACTTAACAGGCTTCGTATCGATTTCCGCTGAAAATCAATTAGCTTCGCATGCACGTCAAAAGGAAAACAGACTCGGAGGGTTCTAGACTACAAAAAGTTAATTCACGAAAATTACAGGATTTTTTTTTACATATGTAAATTGTTCACTTCGATTACACGAGAAACATCAAGATCTTCGAAAATGTTATTCTTAGTTCTCCACGATGGCGGTCGGATGGATAGAGGGGTTTGGCGGTTTCCTGGGAGCGTGTGTTTCTCTCGAGAGTTGGCTTCAATCTGCTAATTTCGGCCCGGGCATTCGCTTATATACCAAGGGAAAGGGTTGGTTTGGGCAATCTGCTAGACCAATTAGCGTCCAATATGTCAAGCGGGGAATTCCCGAATTTTGCGTGTGTGCAACCCTAGTAGACTTTAATCGCCCGCGAATCTGGGATGAAAACACAATTTCTGTTCACACGCCCCAAGGTCAACATTGTTACCTTTCCCACTCAGAAAGCGAGAAAGTCTGAGCAGATGTTCATCAGGCACAAACGAATGTATGATTTCATTTCACATTAACGTGTCACATTAATGTGACATTTCCTGTCAATTTTTAAAATAAAATATATGTCTGTTTTAAAAAAAACACAATAAAGGTATCCTTTTTGGTAGGTTACGCGCGTCTATTCGGGATTCACTCAACGTATAACAGACAATCTCAGCATATTTACCCGGGCTTACTCAGGGGTTTAGGGGATTTTAATCTGCTCAATAGGGAGCGATATCGCTCACCTAGGCGGTCACGCCATACACCATGAACAGTAAAGAACGTGAAAGAGATAGTGTTTACTAAAATAATATGGCATCAAATTAAAAAATATATATACATTTTCACCCCAAACAAGGCACATTGCCACTTTGATGTAGAGTGCTACTATCAGGGACATAAGCTACTGGGTTACTATGTAGAGAGTTAGGCAGCAAGATGTCGGTTCACGTTACACTTGAACTTCTGCATGTCATCACAGTTGGGGAGACAGGGAGCCGGAATGGAATTAGAAAGTATAGCTGTTCTGGGGAACACTTACTGGAGTAAAAAGCTCTCAACTCTGTAGGAGTGGGATTTAGCTGCTTGTCGGGTTTGTCGAGGGTATTTACACCGTGGGGTTACAAGTGCTTGCAGTTCGTCAGGGCATGTACCATTAAAATACATATAGAACAAACAGAGGGACGCAACATTTCGTCGGTGGGGCAGAGGCGATTACAGTTCAGGACCTATCAGGTTGACAACTCTCGTTTAAACCTTGTCTAGGAGTGAGAGATGCACTAGCACAAATATGACAACAATACTCCATGAATGGACAAATGGTGGCCTTATAGAAGTACAGGATACTTTCAGGCGTCAGTAGGTTCTAGCACGGTAGAGAGCGCCTAACTTTTTTGCAGCAGTCTTGGCAATGCTCTCAATGTAATTGTTCCAACTCATGTTTCGTGTGAACGTTAGGCCGAGGAGTTTAAAAGAAGTAATTTCAGATAATGAATCTTTGGTCATTGCGATTGGTGGTAGAGAAGGTTTTTTGTAATTATTGAAGGAGACAAGTTTAGTCTTGGCAGCATTGAATGTGACCATCCATTTTTGTCTCTGTTCTACTACAGATTGGAGGCCCTCCTCTAGTGTTTATGCCATTTCCTTAGATATGTGTTCATTTGTTTTCCTGTCGTGCCTGTTATAGAGCGTGATGTCATCAGAATATATACCCATCTCAGAGGCAATTTTGTCGGGGAGGTCATTTATGAATATTAGGAATAATAAATGTCCAAGGTGAGACCCCTGAGGCACTCCCGCAATTATATCATATTATTTGGACAACCTGGACTTTTCTCTTATCTAAGAAGGATGTAACTATTTTAAGCATTCGTCCAGTGATACCATTTAATACAGATGTTATAAGAAAAGATCATCCTTTGAACATCTACCACCTGACTGCACAACAGATTGATAGTGTGGCATATCGACTTACAATCCCACGGATCATGTTCAACAAAACACAGTTCAATTTCTGTGGTAGCGGTGTTAGCATAAACGCGTTTGAATGCGGATCTGTTAATTCTTTTTTTTTTTTTTAATTTTTTTTAATTACATTTTCACCCCAAACAAGGCAAATTGCCACTTTGGTGTAGGGGGCTACTATCAGGGGCAACAACTACTGGGGTACTATGTAGGGATTTGGGCAGCAAGGTGTCGGTTCACGTTACACTTGAACTTCTGCACGTCAGTACTGTTGGGGAAGCAGGGACCTGGAATGGAATTCCAGAGTCTTGCGGTTCTGGGGAAGAAACTATTGGAGTAAAAAGATCTTTTACATCTAGGGACCTCTACAGTGTGGGGGTGGGATCTAGTAGCCTGTCGGGTTTGTCGAGGGTGCTCGCGTCGTGGGGGCACAAGTGATTGCAGTTCGTCAGAGCATTCACCACTAAAATACTTGTAGAAAAGGCGGAGGGATGCAACATTTCGTCGATGGGACAGAGGCTGAAGCTTAGATGCCAGTTCAGGGCCTATCAGGTTTGCGACTCTCTTTTGAACCTTGTCAAGGAGCGAGAGACTAGTAGCAGATGCACCAGCCCAGATGTGGCAGCAATACTCCATACATGGGCGAATGGTGGCCTTATAGAGGTACAGGATACTTTCGGGTGTTAGTAGTTTTCTAGCACGGTAAAGAGAGCCTACCTTTCTTGCAGCGGCCCTGGCAATGCCTTCAATGTAATTGTTCCAACTCATGTTTCCCGTGAACGTTAGGCCAAGGAGTTTGAAAGATGGACTCTCAGATAAAGAGTCGTTGGCCATTGCTATGGGTGGTAGAGAGGGTTTCTTGTAATTATTGAATGAAACTAGTTTAGTCTTGGCAGCATTGAATGCGACCAACCACTTTTGTCCCCATTCCACTACAGATTGGAGGTCTTCCTCTAGTGTTTCTGCCATTTCTTTAGCGGAGACAAACACGTAACCTAAAAATACAATCCTAATAAAAGGTAACAAAAGAAGAAAAATGAGTTGGCCACGAAAAGAATAATTACAAGTGTAAACCTGTGGCCGCCAATGGGACAGGTAAATTGGTTAGTCATAATCGCATAACAATACATGAATAATGCCACCTATTCAAGATCGTTTTGGTAAATTTTATTTGGAGAGATACGGTGGCAGATTAACTTCTTTTACGGCCAAAAACTACGCGAGCGACCGTCAGAAATTTCCATTAGACACAATGGAGTGTAAAAAAAATATTTAACACAGCTTTTCTACGGACTTATTATTTATTGGGCTTTGAAACAGTTAAAACGCGTTTACTTATATTTTATTGTTGTCACAAATTAAATCAGATGAGATAAAATTTTCCTGGCAATCACCGAAGATTGTTCCTGTTAACACACACACACACACACACACACACACACACACACACACACACACATATATATATATATATATATATATATATATATATACACACATATATGTATATATATATAATAAATTCCACAGCCAAACAACGCCGCAGCTCACAAGAGCCATGACAATCAACGAACCGGAAGTCCAAGACTCGAGTTTCGCCCTCATTTGGGCTCATCAGTTAGGCACATCTGAACTCAGGATTCGAAACCCGAGCCTCTTGCATGCGAGGCAAGCACTCTACCAACTGAGCAAACGCCCCGCACACAAGTTCGGATGTGTCTAACTGATGTGCCCAAATGAGGGCGAAACTCGAGTTTTGGACTTCCGGTTCGTTGACTGTCATGGCTCTTGTGAGCTGCGGCGTTGTTTGGCTGTGGAATTTATTATACAATCTCTCACATTCTGAAAATCATATATATATATATATATATATATATATATATATATATATATATATAGGAACATATGTATGTATATATGCAAATGGAAACTAAATTAACTTTCTTGGGGTCATATTTTTGGATTCTACCGTTATTGGATTATTTACCTTTCACCAGACTATCCATTCACGTGTAATCGCCTTTTTCTTCGCCATAATCCCTCTGCTTCACGTGTTGTTATCAAGTAAGATCTTTGACTTACTTGTAGTTTCATCAAATACTTTTGTATTCAAAATCCGATCCCGCATTTTGCTAATTCCTACCCTCTGACGAGAAGGAAAGTATTTCTTCGAAACTCCGCGGATTAAGGACTATCCACTTATCAAGGATTTCCTTTCCAGATTAAATTTGTTTTAACTCTTTTTCAAAGTTTTTTTAACATGTTTTATTAACTGTTTGCTCTTATATGTGTGTGTGTGTGTGTGTGTATGTGTTCCTTATAATTGGTCACTGAACTTGTGGCCGTCCTCCTCATCTAATAACTATATAACTTCTTGTCGATGGTTGAGACTAACACTAACAAACATGCCAATAAGGCGACCCACACTTTGAACGTAACCATCGCAAAGTATTTTCTCGCTATAGACCAGACACAGTCATCAAATCATGTGAATTTTTTCGTGGGGCCTTGAGGTAGTCGTCCCTGCCGGTAGCGTTTACATTGAAACATATTTTAGTGTGTAATTCTACGTGTCGCCAAATAAACCTTTCGTCTCTGTATATGACAATTTTGTTTTTTTATTACCTATTTCGTTTTCCTTTGTCAATTGTCGAATTTTGATGCACCCCCCCGTCTATAAGAAGAAAGAGAGAAAATATAAATTCGTGACATACGTCAACGCTTGGGATCACGAGTTAGTATGTTCATTCTCCATTTAAATAGAGATATTTATTTTCTGCAATGTTGTCAAGGTTTCTTTTATAAAATTTCCATTTCGAGATGCTTTTTGTATGGAATGGGAACTTTTTGAGTTGGCTTACCGGAACTGTGCTTATTCCATAACGACTCTTACAAAATTTGGAATATTCACTCTTCCCGGGAGGCTGTCATAAACTAGCTTACTAAAATCACGACTTATATCACCTGTATAACGAATATGAATTATGTATGATACATAGTCGATGTAATTTTTATTTAAGAAATATATTTTGAAATGTCGCTTTTATAAAAATAAAAAAGGTTTAACGAATGAAACATTTATTAGTTTACTTTTAATTGAATTTTGTTTGTTTATTTTTATTTAATTTTAGTTCTATTTTATTATTGACGAGCTTCTGGGTTTGATCTTTACTCCTGATCTTAAATGGAACACGTACATCAAGTATGTTGCCAAGGTCGCTGGAAAGATGGTTGGACCCTTCTACCGCTCCAGAAGATATATCACTACTGATGCAGTTATATATCTATATAAAAGCCAAGTACGTCCAAGGATGGAATACTGTTGCCATATCTGGACAGGAGCTGATAAAATAGCCTATCCTGCCTTGACAGAGTACAAAATAGACTTCGTGGCTTAGTGGGGGATGCCCTTTTCTCTACCCTGCAACCTCTCTCCCACAGAAGAGACGTTGCGAGCCTATCCTTGTTTTATCGTTATTTCCATGGCAGGTGCTCGTCTGAACTTCAATCTCTGGTCCCCCCTCGCCAATCTTTCACGAAAAACACCCGTTTAGCTGAATCCACTGTGAAAAATGTCTCCCACTCTATATCTGTGCCTAAATCAAAACGTGGATTCCATGAACAAAGCTTCTTTCTTAGAACTGCACGCCTGTGGAACTCTGTTCCGTCTTCCTGCTTCTCACCGGACTACAACTTGGATGTCTTCAAGTCCAACGTTAACAAATTCCTAATGAACCGCCCCCTTAAGTAAACACTTCATCAAATCTCCACACTAACGTAATGTACTTGCAATAACCCTTATCCCTGAGTGGCTTCAGGCCCTTGATAAGTAGTGATCACTGTGTAAAAAAATATATGGGTCCTCATTTATGGTTGTTTATTTAATGCACAGTTGCCATGAGAATACTACGCAACTGCTTGTTCAGCTCAAGCTTCAAATGTCGACATCCAGTTCTAAAAGGTATGCAGGACAATTTCCTGTCATCTAAAATCGATCAACCTTCTACCTGTCTGTAGGATGTCGGGAATCGCTTCCATCATCGAGAGGCGATAGCGAAAGCAAAGCGGTACAAGCAGAGCAACGAAATCGTTTTCTTGTATGTAGACATCTAGAGGTACCGCAGCGGCTACCATTTCGCAAGAAAGTTACCAGTCTAATGGACCTTGGACAAATCCTGTAAGACTGAGGCAATTTTTATTTTTGTTCCTATCAAGAGTGCCCCTTTAAGGGAGTTGTATTTTCCCTACATTAAAATCGATTTTGTGTCTAAATTCTCTCTCGTAGGGAGCCAAGTGAATAGGAACAAGGCCAGCGTCCGTCTACCTGCGTTGGTAGGATGACTCAGACAATAATATCGAGTCTATAAATTCCCTCAAAAAAAGTGGATAAAACACGGGACAACCTGCACAGTTGGAGTTATGAAGAGGATGGTTGATGCCGCTGTGGTACTGATGTACAGACAAGCGTAGAAATCCTTAGAGATTGTCCCCTAATCGACGCTTGCTCCGATGCTGGCCTAGAATATGCCTCGAACAATGTGTAACGGAACTGAACAACACTGAGGTTACAAAATAATGGGCACAAGAACCAGCGCCATTTGAACCTTGAATCCATCGAGTACAAAAAAAGAGACTGGTACTGTTGCAATTAAAAGGCGGTGGGACGGGTTTTTTTTGCGAGACGGTCGGAATGTAATCGAGATTTAATGACGACGACGACGACGACGACGACGAGCTGAGAAATCTAAAGATTGTTTTACGCAATTGGATTTTTTTTGTACGCGTTTGCGTAAACAATGCGTTTTTTTTTTATCTCCGAGTTAAAACATTAATATCAACACTTCAAGCTATTCCGGTCGTTATCATGGCGAAAATACGACTAAGCAGCGATATGGTTAAACCATTTACTGGCGAAGAAGTCGTTGTAGCATGGCTTAAAAAAGGTAAGGTTGGTTGCGAAACTCCAAAAGATAGAGTAGTGGCAAGTCTGGTTCCGTTGTACCTGGAGGGAGATGTATTGCCCTTCTACTAAGAAATGGGCAAGATTGACCAACTGGACGTCGAGTGGATAGAGACTCGATTTAAGGAGGCATACACGATGGTGCGTTCACATCCTACAGGAAGTTAACCATGGTGAAATGGGTTGGTGTATACGAACAGTATCAGTCGATTGGTTGGAATGGCTGGTTTTATTTAAATAGTGTGACCATCTAACCATATATTCCTGTAAGTATGATTTACTGAACAATTCTTTTACAGCACCTGTAGCAGTATCAGAATTTTGGGGGAATTTTTGACACCCCTAACAGAAAACTGCGATTAAAATATAGAAAACTCGTAATTTCTCTTTCTAAAGTGGGTTATTTATTTTCTTTATAGAATATGCTTCCAAAATAAGCTATTTAAGTTGTTTAAAAAATAATAGAAATATTATTTTTCATTGTTTAAAAAACAGTGTTTACAAAGTGCGTGCGTGCGCTCTGGGAAGCCATTTTGTTACGTAATGAAATCAATTGATTTTTATGAGATGAATATTTTTCAATTTTTAAACTTTAAAAATCTATCAAAATTTTCCTATTCCTTCAATTGTTACGTTTTTTTCAGGGTGAATGTAAAATTTTATGCTCTTTCCGATAAACTAAATATAATATTTTAGACAAACGTTGTTTTATAAATTCACCCCCCCCCATTTTGGAATGTCTATGAGAAATTTAATAATTAATTTTGCTTGAAACGTTTTATATATCACAAATTGAAGATAAAACATGAATAAATAAAATACTCAAATTTAAAACAACAAAAAATATCACTTATCTGGTAATTTACCGGTAAAGTCCAAAATTTAAATCCTTCTTTTTTCGATAACCACGTGTTATTTATTTTTTTTTTTTTACGTGGAAGCTTAATTTTTGTTTAGAATGTTCCAGTAATTAATAGTCGATCAGTTTATATAATTATATTTAATTCCTGGTTTCCTTTTTTTCGATATATAAAAAAAAGACGAATTCGGATTATGCAGATGTATAGTATAATAAAAAAAATATTCAGGTATTTCTTTAAGATATTAAAAAAAGAAAAATACCAATGAACATCTGCGTCATATAGTAATTCGTGTTATTGAAAAAATGAAAACTATCAGATTTTTTCTACGATAGCGTCAAGGCACAATAATAAAAAAACCGGACAAGTTATAAATAAACTCAA
>NC_136491.1:13098994-13171494 GCF_053919585.1 Euprymna scolopes | reverse complement strand
CTGAACGTTATGTAGTATTCGCTGGACAAGGCGGGGGGATGGCGGAGAGGTGGCTCTGGATATATCTGGGGCTTTTGACAGGGTGTGGTATGAGGGTCTCTTCAGGAAAGTTAGATAATACGGTATCACTTGTGGAATGCTTGACGCAATTAAATCCTTCTTAGATAAGAGAAAAATTCAGGGTTTCCTCGACGGTCGTACATCTAAACAATATGATATAAATGCGGGAGTTCCTCAGGGGTCTATCCTTGGACCTCTATTGTTCTTGATATTCATTAATGACCTCCCCGAAAAAATTGCCTCTCAGATAGGTATATATGCTGATAACACCACACTCTATAACAAGCATAACAGGAAAACAGGTGAACATATATCTGAAGTAATGGCAAAAGCACTAGAGAATAACTTCCAGTCTTTGGTGGAGTGGGGACAGGGATGGATGGTCACATTCAATGCTGCCAGGACTAAACTGGTTTCCTTGAATAATTACAAGCAACATTCTCTGCCACCAATAGCAATGACCAGTGACTCTTTATCTGAGAGTGCATCTTTCAAACTGCTTGGCCTAGCGTTCGCAGGAGGCATGGGTTGGAACAATTACATTGAAAGCGTTGCCAGGACCGCTGCAAAGAAAATAGGCTCTCTCTACTGTGCTGGAAGACTGCTGGCGCCCGAAAGTATCGTTTACCTCTATGGGGCCACCATTCGCCCATGTATGGAGTATTGCTGTCACATTTGGGCTGGTGCATCTGCTACTAGTCTCTCGCTCCTAGACAAGGTTCAAAAGGGAGTCGCAAATCTGATAGGCACTGAACTGGCATCTAAGCTTCAGCCTCTGTCCCATCAACGTAATGTTGCATCCCTATGCCTGTTCTACAAGTATTTTGATGGTGAATGCTCTGGCAAACTGCAGACACTTGTGTCCTCACGACGTAGACACCCTCGACAAACCCGACAAGCAGCTAAATCCCACCCCCACATAGTAGAGATCCCTAAATGTAAAAGATCTTTCTACTCCGGTAGTTTCTCCCTCAGAACCGCTTATCTCTGGAATTCCATTCCAGGCCACTGCTTCCCCAGCTGTGCTGTCATGCGGAGGTTCAGGTGTAACGTGAACCGCCATCTTGCGGCCCAAATCCCAACATAGTACCCCAGTAGTTGTTGCCCCTGATAGTAGCCCCCTACACCAAGGTGGCAATGGGCCTTGTTTGGGGTGAAAATGTAATAAAAAAAATTTTTTAAATGTCATCAACATGGATGAGGTTGGAGAGGATTTATCCACCTATAAATAAACGCTACATGTTCTATAAATGTACACAAACTATATACATATACAAACTTTCCATAGGATTCTACTCTTATCCTGGGTATAATTTATTTTGTTAAGTCATTCTTTTTGTTCCCTTGAGGAACGCCACCGAAAATGGGGAGGGAACGTTTAGATTTTTTTAAAAAAGGCTACAGGTTTTCTTCATTACTTTTAGGTAATATTACTAAAGAAAAAATAGTCACAATGAACGAAAAAAATTTTTTCTTCTTTACTTCAATTCGATGTTCGAAAAACTTACAAAAATAATGGAACGAGTCATGCTTGTATTAATGTAGTTTTGTTAAAAGGGGTTTTGTCTAATATTAAACAACCTTTTCTTATTTGATACTATCGAAGGCCTTTGGAAAATCGATAAAAATGACGCATAATTATTTATTATTCTCGATCGATATTTTAATCAATTGGCTAAGGGTAAAAATCTGTTTCTTTCTCCAATGAGCAGACACTAACAGGACAAAATCCCATTTGACCTCCGATTGACCCGTTCCTTTGTGTTTGCTATTTAGTGTATATATCTAGTGTCTTGGTCTGTTTTAAATCTAGGTTATGTTTTTTTTTTTGCTAAGGCAACATTCAAACAAAGAATCACGCGTGTTTTACGGTTTTTCAAAAACACAATATTATTCTAAAATAAAAAAGGGTGCCGATAACTGTTAAAAGAAAAGTTCATTTATCTTATATCTCCCAAGTAGTTTTATATGACCTTGGACTAAACAACTAGCAAATCGTATTGAAGTGTTTCAAAATCACGTAATGCGTTTCGCCTGATAGAGAAAACCAAAATATCCCCCCTCCGTCCAACTACCGCCTAACCTTTCTATTTGTTAAATATTAAAGGTAAACTCTGAAACTTTTGGATCATACCAATAATCTATTGAGAGTAGGTTAGAAAGCAAAAAAAAAAAAAAAAAGCAGAGTTAAGTCAAGTGAAGGGAACATGTTTTGATTGGACATCTCTCAATAGTTGGGCATCCATCAACCAATCGGATCAACCAACTGGATCGGAAGGAATAGCGTGAAATAAGTCACTTTGGTTCGTAATCCGTACCAAAAGGAAGATGCGACCTACGATGATATATTCAAAGTAACGAACAAAACAAAAAGGTGTACAAAGACACAGAGAGTACGTGTTATATTCATTAGATTCACGAAGAAAATGTAAGTTTGCTTATGTTATACAAGACTGTTTAACACACACACACACTTATATATATATATATATATATATATATATATATATATATAAAGCTGAATGTCTGTGTGTTTATGTGTGTGTGTTTGTCTGGTCACGAATAGGCTCCTATATGGTTGAATATTTAAAAAAAAACTTACTACATATAATAATAGAGGATGTATCGAGACACAGGAATGGGTATGTTTTATCTGGCAGAACGGTTGTTCATTAAAATCGTGAGGTCTGCGTTCTCGCCTGGTCCACAAAGTGTGGGAATAAAAAAATTAATAATTAAAAAAAAAAACGTTTACAAGCGTTTTTGATATAGATGTACATAAGAATACTTTGATAAGTATGTTTTAACTTAAATAGGGATGAAATAATAAAATTGTGGGGTCTGCGTTCGCAACTGGCCTCCATAGAATGGGAATAGGCACAAACTTTAATAAAGACTTTTCATATCTATCTGCTAAGTATACTTTGATAATTATGTTTCAGTTTGAAGAAATATGGTATAATAAAATTATGGGGTGTTCGTTCGCGCGTGACCTCCATAGAATGGAAATCTCTCACAAAGTTTAACAAGTGTTCTTTTTTTAATATAGATACACAGAATATTATGATAAGTGTTTCAGCGTGAACAGGTATGGTATAATAAATTATGGGATTTATCTATTTTATTTTTAGTTTCATCATATTTTGCTTTAGTTTTGATACCCCTAAATCCGAAGCTATCTCTTTACAACCCTTCCTTTTCATAACCTATCATAATTTCATAAATCAGAGTCCATTTTCTGTCGGCTGTTATTGAACCCAGTAAACGACACGTACTTTTGCTGGTATATATATATATATATATATATATATATATATATATATATATATATATATATATATATATATATGAGAGAGAGAGAGAGATAATGGTAGAAAGGTAATCTTGGGTTTACTTTTGTCACTTGCATAAATCTGGCTTCCCTTAATTTTCTCTCTATTTAACAAATACAGAAGAATTGCTGTTTTCTGAGTAAGATTCTATTGCACTTTTAAAATGTATTACCTGTTTAAACATTAATTATTCTTTATATATACACTAATGTTTCATGGTTATGCAATCATCAGTGTAAGACAATTGCCGCTGGAATGAAAGGAATTAACAACTAGTAAAAGCACAATTCGAGTGCTAATTAATCTGTTTACCTTACAGGCACTAGTGATTTATGCGTAGGCAATATATATATATATATATATATATATATATATATATATATATATCTTAAATTAAAATATTTTGACCCAAAATTGGCTGGGAAATTTAGTAGAGTCTGCAAAGATCAAATCTTTAAACTGTCACCTTTTAGCTGACAAATTCTCGCCCTAAAATTGATTTAAAAGCGTGCTACATATCTGAATACACTTTATGTAAAATTTCATAAGTTTGGACCTAAAATTGTCTGAGTAGTTTGATAGAAACCTGAAAGGTACCATCTTTTAAACTTTGGCCCCTTGGAAGCAAAATTGATCATAAAGCTTGCCCTATGTCTGAGTATAGCTTATGAAAAATTTCAAACATTTAGACCAAAAAATTGCTGAGTAATTTGGTAGAGACCGCAGAAGTCCAATCTTTTAAAAATTTTGAACCCCATTCTTGACCACTTAATATTTATTGCTTTAGGCTCAAATCAAATTAAACAGTTTGATCCATGCCCTCGTAACCTACACCAAAAATTTAAAATGGTCAGACCCAAAATTGGTGGAGGAGTTGTGTAGCGTTTTTAAAGGTCAATTCGTGGAACTTTGCCCTTTCGACAGCAAAATTTATGGCCGAACCTTAATTAAAAAGTTTTCCCAAATCTCAGTACCCCTTATATTAAATATCGAGTATGTAGACTGAACATTGACAGAGTAGTTAGGTAGAGAAATGTATACACACAGAAACACACACACAATTTCTCTTTTATAAATATACTAGCAGTTCAGCCCGGCTTTGTTCGGACCCTATGTACTGTTCATAACTTGACCTACGTATGAATACACTTCATGTAAGGTTTAAAATGTTTAGACCAAGATGTCTGAGAATATTTCGTAGGGACCGCAGACGTCAATTGTTATCCCAATTTTTACGCCATAACATTTAATATTTTGGTTTCAAATCAAAAACACAAAGTTTTACTCATGTCCAAGTTACCTACATCTGAAATTTCAAGTCTTTAAACCAAAAATTGGCGAAGGAATTTGGTAGAATCTGCAAAGGTCAACTCTTTCAACTTTGATCTTTTGGCAGTGTTTAGTTTGCAAGTTGAAACAAGTAACGTAGCAAGCAATACAAATGACGACTCAACAAACAAAGGTAGATCAAATAAGAAATGTATTAGGAAAAGATATATTTACAGGATATTTAAATAATGGTGTCAAATAAGAGAGTCTTTGCTGGAGAAACATATCTGCTCTCGGCGGCCTTCGGTGGCTTCTGGTGAACACACACTCAGACTAACTGAGTCTTCCTATTTATGTGTAATTACTATCCACATATGCAAATGAATGTGTGCCACCACAACACCCTCCTCCCAAGATTTGAAGTCGCACAGATTTCAATATCTTTTTCTCTTGGGATTTAACATTAATGGTTCATTAAACTTTCTTTTTCTACCTGATCGGCGGGGTTCAGGTGTATATTGAGGCGGTTCCAAATTAAAGGATTCGTATATGATTTCCATGGTTTCCTCCTCTTCGACTGCTGTTGTATAATCACCATCTTGAATGTGGCGTTTTTTTTTGTTTGGTCCAGGTGCCTTTTATGTATATTTTGTGGACCTTTAATCATGTATGTACAATCACCAATGAGTTTATCCACTACTCCACATTCCCAGTAAGAAGTGTTATTCCTGTAGCACTTGAAATATACTCGATCTCTCGAGTTATATTTCTTTCTTATCATGTGTGTAGTGTTTCGGACAATTGCCTGTCTTGGCAATAGTTTATCAAAAGCTGATTTCACCTTTCTGGCAAACATTAAATCAGCTGGTGATATGTTTGACGTGTTATCCTATATATTGGCAAAATTGTTGCAAAGCTTTTTCCGTTGGTATCCCAATGGATTTTTTCAACGCTCGTTTTAACATGTCCACGAACCTCTCCGCAAGGCCGTTCGATCTTGGATGATACGCGGAGTAGTGATATGCTTTACTTGGAACGTGTCACAAAATTCCTTAAAGTATGTGGATGTGAATTGAGTTCCATTGTCAGTGACCAGTGTGTCTGGTACACCAAATCGTGCAAATAACTCGTGTAGGGATCCTATTGAGTTGTTCGTTGTTGGATTCCTGCAACGTATTACCTCAGGCCATTTTATATAACTATCTACTACAATTAAGTAGTAATTTTCTCCTACTGGACCAGCGAAGTTCATGTGTATTCTCGACCATGGGTGGTCGGTTTTCGGTCAAGGTTTGTGTACTATAGGTGGGAATTTTGCCGCTAACTGGCATCCTTCACATCTATTTATTGTTCTAGCTATGTCAACGGCCATGTTACGCCAATATACGTAGCTTTTCATTAGAGACTTCATCCGATTTATCGCAAGATGTCCTGTGTTGAAGTCTCTTACAATCCTCTTCTGCAACGTTTTAGGTATTACTACTCTCTCGCTATATAATAACACATCGTTACATATGGAAAAAATTTCCTTAACCTTTTTGTCATTTATAATTTTTTCTTTTATATCATTTATATATTCATCTTTATCGGCTTCTCTTTTAATGTCCGACAATGTTACCGGTAGTTCTTTAATGATGTTTGCTACCATATTTTTAACTTCGACATTTGTTCGAATTGCTGCAATCACTGATTCTTCCAAATTATGTTTCTGTGGTACCAGTCTTGAAAGTCCATCCGCATGGCAAATCTTTTTCGATGCTAGATGTTGTAGCTGGAAATCGTAATTCAATATCCCAGCGCAGCAATCTATTTGCGGTGTATACAGGCAACCCTTTTTTTTATCCGTAGATAGTGACTAATGGTTTATGGTCGGTTTCAAGTATGAACTGTCTACCATATAAATATCGGTGGAATTTAGTCACTGCAAAGATTATACTCAGCGCTTCTTTTTCAATCTGTGAATACGCCTTCTCTGCTGGAAGCAGCGTTCTCGAAGCGTAAGCTATCGGCTTTCTAGATCCATTAGGCATGATATGTTGAATGCATGATCCTATGCCGTAGGAACTTGCGTCACTAGCGACGACTATATTTAATTTTGTGTCATAGTGAGTTAGGAATAATTCAGATGTTAGTGCGCTCTTTATTTTGTCAAAAGCGGTTTGCCATTCTTGCGTCCAGTTCCAGGGTGTGTCCTTTTTTAGCAGCTCATTTAAGGGAGCTCGCAAATTATGCATCCCTTCAATAATATATTGGTAATAATTTGCGAGTCCTAAGAAACTCTGCAAGGTTGTTACGTTATTAGGTGCTGGCATGTTTTTTTTATTGCCGCAGATCTTTCTGGGTCTGGACGTCGCCCATATTTATTTATTATATGTCCAAGATACTTAATTTCGCTCATACAAAAGTCGCATTTATTTTCTTTTACTTAAAACCCGAATTCTTGTATTTGAGTGAATACTTGTTTTAACTGCTCCTTATGTTCTTCTAGGGATTTGCTCCTGATAACAATGTCGTCCAGGTATGCACATGCGCACTCAATACCACTTAGCATAGTGTCCATCGCTTGTTGAAAAATGGCAGGCACTACTTTGATGCCAAAGGGCAACCGGTTGTATTTGTACAATCCCTTATGCGTGTTGATGCATATCATTTTTGAGCAATTCTCCTCGACCGGTATTTGTAAATACGCGTCGCTCAAGTATATCTTGGAGAAGATATTACCACCATTCAACTTTGTGAATATTTCCTCTGGGCTTGGTAGAGGGTAATGGTAATCTTGTAATATGGATATTAGACCTGTCGAAAAGAGCATCATTGGAGATCGGGGTACCAAAGTCTACTGTGCATAAGATTATGCGGGCAAAACTTCATATGAAAGCTTACAAAATTCAATTACATCAACAGTTATTATAAGAGGATTATTATGCACGGCTAACTTTCTGTCACTAGTTCAATGAAAAACTTTGCAATGATGATGCATTTGGCAAGGTCAACAGACATAATTGCCGAATTTGGGGAACTGAAAACCCAACTGAAACTGTTGAACGTGAAAGGGACTCCCTTAAAGATAATGTGTGGTGTGCTTTGGGAATAAATCGAACCATTTTTTTTTTTGAAGATGGTGTTATTAATAGTGACAGCTACTTAGATATGTTGCAAAATTAGTTTATTCCGCAACTTGATTAATTAAACTTGAAAGATGATACAGTGTTTCAACAAAATGGAGCTCCTTCTCACTTTGCTCCTCACAGATGGATCGCCAGATTTGACTCCATTATATTTTTTATGGGGACATGTGAAAACAATTGTGTATGCAACCAAACCTAGTCCATTGGAAGATTTGAAAGTTAGAATAACTAATGTGATTTCAGGCATTACTAAAAATAATTGACAACTGTTTTTCGTGAACTGCAAAATCGTATTACCTTTTGTATTGCTAATGATGGAGAGCATGTGGAAAGTTAAATACAATTTCAATAAAGGCTTAAGAAATATAGATTTACTTCTTTCAAATCCATTTTACAGATTATTTCTATTGCAAATACTAATAAAGTTATGATATTTTTAATGTGCACACCGACTATATGGGCATCCTATATATATATATATATATATATATATATGTATATATATATATATATATATAGTCGTACCATCCTGCACTGATGATTCGCGAAAGGATGAAACACTAGTGTCTGTAGTTATTAAAAATAATTATAATATATATATATATATATATATATATATACTTTTTTATTTTTTTACATAAGCAGTAATATGTTGCTACACATACCCAAGCATGTTTCATTCAGCTAGTTATCAGTAACTAGCGACCTCTTCAGTCGATAGAGCTGATACGAAAGCAAAGTTTGCAATGACAATATAGGTCTTCATCGTCACAGGGAATTGATATCAAAATATTCCATTAGATGTTGTGAAAAATAAGATTTTGTTGTACGTTAATAAAACCCAATAGCAGTGCGGATTTGAGTCTGTATTTAGATATAGGAATTAATGGGAAAAGCTGAAGCGTTAAGGTCGAGATCGGGGTAATAGTGTGTGGTTGCTGCCCAAAATCTTTAACATACTATTATGTATATGTTCAAGCATTGAATATACTGTGCATATTGTTTTTGTTAGTATTATTATCTATAATATAAATCCCAGCTGTTTGTTTAAATGTATGTATGTATGTATGTATGTCTAAAATTTTCGGCAGAGGTGACGAATTTTCACGAGATCGATATCGATTTTAAGCTCTACCCTTCGGACAACAAATATCGAAAAATTGGCCAATAATATTAATTCCTTCACCCTCAACTGGTCGCTTTTTTCGCCGATATTTTCGAAAGTCATCCCCTCTTTTCAATTGACTAGCTTTAAGTTAAACCTTCGTGACTTCCGGTTTGACTATGGGCTCAACATCAAAGACGTCACGTTTTTGTTTTCACGCCGTTTTCCTTCTTCGCGATACGGGTTCGTGCATGCCTGTTTCCTACCACCTTTTTTTCTTTTTTTTTACATTGTGGTCCCCACTTATCAAGACCCAGAAGCCACTCGTGGATGAGGGTTCTTGTGTGTACAGTAGTCAATGGGATAGTATCGTAGTAATAGTTAGTATTGGAGATTTGATAAGGTGTCATTACTTAATGGGGCGGTTCATCAGGAATTTGTTTGTGTTTTGCTTACACCCGGGCAAACACCCGGGCAACGCCGGGCACCCAGGCTAGTATAAGCTGTGAGTTGCATATCAGCCTTAGTTATGTCTGCGTTTTTGGAGGTATATTGATGTTGTCTTAGGAGTGTTTGGGCCCTCGTTAGGATCTATTGATGCATTTGCTTTGCGTGTGTGTATTCAAGAGCCGTTTCGGTTATGTGTTCGTGTGTCCGACCGATGTGTAAATTCTCCGGATAGAAACTTCGATTGCCAACATTTCATCACTGGAAGAATCGTCCACGGCTGCTGCCAGCTGGCAACTAGACATGTCAGCCCACAAGCAGCTTTCCATCCGTTTCAAAGAATTATGCTTGATAATTTTAGTTAATTGTAATAGCTTCTAAACTCGATCTTCTCCATCCCCTTTTTTCACGCTTCTTTTTACTCTTTATTGTTCTATCGTGCATATTTTGCTCTTAATATCAACTTTAGTGTTTATAATAATAAAATAAATTCAAAGAGTAGTATCTGTTCGGAAAGTACTCTCCCTCTTATCCACACTCGATTAGCAAAAAAAAAAAATATTAATTTTTATTTGCATACAGAGAGCGTTTTAGGGAGAGTGATTTGTTCACATAAAATCGAATCTGTGTCGAAGGTTTCCCTCGTGAAAAGGAAGACAAACTATATATAACATTACAGTCTTATTATGTTTATCCATTGGAGGGATTTTAAACACGATTCGTTTCTTTTTTATTTTATTCATTAATTTCGTATGAATCTTCCTTTTTATTGTTGTTATCTTTGCTTATATTTTTCTACTTTGAATTATTTCTAGACAGACATCAGATATTTACAAGAAGGAATACGCGAATGTTATTATATATATTTAGTAAAAGCGTTTTTGCAGAAATAATTTGATTCAATTTGAAACACGCAGGTCTCCAACCTGTGTCGTTTACAACTTAGCCACCGTCGATCATCAAATTAATTTATAAAGAGTAGAAAGAAGTCGGCAAATTTTGACAACTTTTGTGTTTTATTTACTCGTAGTTATGCTCTCACTGCTGAAGAGTTTGTAAGTAAAATTAGAAAAGTGGAAGTCGACTAGATTTATAAACTGAATTTGGATTCAGTTTTTTTTTTTTTTTTTTTTTGCTCGCGGACCGATTTAATTATTCAGAAATTCTACAGAAGTCTGGAGTTTGAATCAGGGTTTTACTTGTGACAATTTAGGAATACCAGGAACTGTATTGAGGAAAGTTTTCTGTTTATCTTCATATTGTTTTGAGTCGTGCTGCACGTAAGCTTGTAACTGAGATCATTCCGAAAAGGTTGAGATTGCGCAATCCATGCTTAATAATTGCCGAAACCCTTACATGGTGTGTTCATTGTATCTTGAGACTGAACAGTCTCCTTGTACTTCAACTGCGATATATTACGATCAAGCAATAAGGGCCACTTTACACAGATCACTTTTGACTCAGAAATTAAAACATGTGGGGAGTCTTGCATTTCACTATTTTATGACTTCGTCTCTGTGCGTGGAATTTATCTATAAAAATGTAACGTTTTATTTTGTGTTACTAAAATCGTGATAATGTGTAATCTGACACGCAACTTGTAAATACTTGCTCAAGTGAATAACGTTTAACCAGTAGTGTATCTATCTCTCTCTCTCTCTCTCTCTATATATATATATATATATATATATATATATATATATATATATATATATAGAGAGAGAGAGAGAGAGAGAGAGAGGGGGGGAGAAAGATAGATATATAGATTCACTGGCAATTAAGTTACACAGAATATTCGGCGAGAATGAAACCCGGAATATTTTGTGTAGCTTAATTGCCATATATATTTTTATATGTTACTACCTATCTCTACCTATGTATTCAGAACTGTGTGAAGTAAATACTGGAAATTTACAAATGAAATTATATTTTCGAATATTAATTCATAAGATTAAATGAAGTAATCATATATATGCCTCTTCCATCACTGTATGTGGTAGTATAATAATAATAATAATAATAATAATACTATATATATATAAATATGTATGAATAGAAAATCAATACGAAAAATATATGAATGTTTATATATATATATATATATATATATATATATGAATAAAAAATCAATACGAAAAATATATGAATGTTTATATATTTTCTGTATTTATTTCCTGTGTTTTGACGTGTAGGAATACAAAAAGTCTTTTGAAAAAAAAAACAAGAATGTTTCCTTCAAAAGCACATATTTTCGACCGATCCTTCGATCTTCCTCAGTGTGAATGATAGTAAAGATGAGTGAGCGGGCAGAGTTAGCAGCGGAGGGAAGGGGCACGGGTATAGCCATTAAGGTAAAGATCTATGTGAATATGACCCTTCCAGCATTTTCGACTTGGAATGGTCAGCAACTTGTGTGGCCTCCATTCAAAACCAAGTCCTTCCACGCCACCCCACGAACACACTCGTATACGCGAACATACATGTATATAAAACTCGCGCACTACCACAAATGCTTCTTCACGTAAATACATACACAGGATATGTGCACTCACGTTTATGGACGTGTTCACATATACAGCTGGAGATTGATGAGTAGATGTAGATGATAAGCAAAGTGGGTACGAATATATATATATATATATATATATATATATATATATATATATATATATATATAAAGTATTCACTGCAGATCACGCATTATTCGACTAGCGGTCAATTATAATAAAAACCCGCTGTAGATATGATTTAGATGCATTGACCTCGACTATTAACTATACTTACTCGTTCGATTCCTGGCTTCGGATAGGTGCTAGATTAGTCGCACTAGACAATTGTTATACAGCAAAGCAATTGTATATATATATATATATATATATATATATATATATATATATATATATATATATATATAAGGAAGCTGAACGTGTGTGTATGTGTGTACAAGAATAAGCGGTGCTTATGCACTTTTGCAACCACGTTATTTTTAAATAGTTTTTTTTTCATGTTAAATTCAAGCGTCACAATATATTTTTTTAAATTATTAAATTGTTAGATGGAAGCACAGAATACTTACAAAACACTCTCCCCTCTCCATGTTTAGAATGGCTTTCAAAATAATAACGTTATTATTTCAGCACGGTTGCAAAAGTGCACAAGTACCGAATAGGCTCCTATATGGTTTAATATTATACTAAACTAACCACAAACAGTGAGAGAAGAGCTACTAAGGAGGCAAACTGAGTATGTAACATTTTGAACGGGGGTGGGTTTTTTAAAATTGTGGGGTACGCGTACGCGCCCAGTGTCCAAAGAATGAAAATAATAATCTAACACAACCACTTTTACAAAGGTTTTTGATATAGATGCGCATAAGAA
Source organism: Euprymna scolopes (assembly GCF_053919585.1). Classification (NCBI taxonomy): domain Eukaryota; kingdom Metazoa; phylum Mollusca; class Cephalopoda; order Sepiida; family Sepiolidae; genus Euprymna; species Euprymna scolopes. Next base: position 13,158,775 of record NC_136491.1, on the reverse strand, counting down.
CACTTTGGAAAGTATGCGCCAGCTTAAACAGAGATGGTATAATAACATTGTTGGGTCTGATTTCGCGACTGGCTTTCATAGAAAGGAAACATTCCACAAACTAAAACAAAGATTTCTGTCTATTTGCGTAAGTATACTTTGATAATTATGTTTCAGTCTAAATTAATATAGTATAATAAAAAGTATGGGGTCTGCATTCGCGCCTGATTTCCTAGAATTAAAATATGTAGTATAATAAAATTACGGAGTCTACCTGGCTTTCATAGAATTTTTATTTATTTATTAATTTATATTTTTTTACGTAAATGTAGTTTAAGAAAAATAAAGTGTTTGTTAGTAATGTCAAAATCAATTTAAGTGGCCGAAATAAGATCTGACCAATATTAAAATAATTCATGATAAAAATGGAATGGTTAAACTATTGGATATTATTTTCTGCCTTCGTGTTCTGTTTTTTTTAATATATCAAAGTTATTAAAGACGTTTAGATTACCGTTTCTATTTACATCTAAATTGTTTAAATATGAGTCAAATTCTATTACGAAGGGCGTGCAATAAGTAATGCCCCTGACCCACTTCCAGTTGTCTGATCTAGCTGAAATTTTGCAAATGCAATGATTTACATCTCTACGGGTTATGTGACTAATTACAGCTCTAAACTAATTGTAGTTTCTATTTTACAGGTGTTTGAACTGAGTCAAGTGTGAAATTAAGCCTGTTGAATGTCGAGCAGTGATCCGGTTTTTGTATTTGAAAGGACGCACACCACAGGAGACTCTTTATGAAATGAGAGAAACTTATGGTGATAATGCCCCATAATATGACCTTGTAGAACGCTGGCATCGTGAATTCAAACATGGCCGGAAGTCCGTGGAAACAGCTCCCAGACTTGATCGCCCCCCCCCTTCTGCCATTGATGAGGCATCTGTCCGTCAAGTTGAGGCTGCCGTTTTGGAAGATCGGCGCATTACTATTCGCCAAATAGCCCAAGATGTCAAGATTAGTACAGGGTCTGTGGAAACTATCATCCATGACAATTTGCATATGCATAAGGTCTCTGTCAGATGGATTCCCAGGTTGCTCACACTATTCCAGAAGTGAGAACACGTCGAGTGCTCGAGGAGTAATTTGGAGATGTGCCAAGAAGACGAGTCAAAGTTTTTCAAAGACTGATTACGCAGGATGCAACCTGATCCAGAAACCAAAGCCCAGTCAATGCAGTGGAAGCACTTGGACTCACCACCTCCAAAGAAGGCAAGGGTGCAACCCTCCGCTGGCAAGGTCATGCTCCCAGTTTTCTGGGAATAGGACGGCGTAGTAATGACAGATTTCCTGGCAAAGGGTACCACAATTAAAGGAGTCTATTATGCTTCACTTTAGATGAAATTAAGGGAAGCTATCAAAATCAAGAGGCTGGGCAAGATCAGCAAAGGTAGTCTCCTTCCTGCAGGACAACACTCCGGTCCACAACTCGCATGTCGCCAGGTCAGAAGCACGGACGTATGGTTATGAAATCCTTCCCCATCCTCGTTACTCCCCTTACCTTGCACCCTCTGACTTTCACCTCTTCCCAGCCATGAAGTTGTTTTTGAAAGGAAATCGTTTCCCAGACGATGCATCCTTGATTTCTGAAGTCACTTCGTGGTTGGAGGACCAACCTGAGGTGTTCTACAAAAACAGTCTGCAGAGCTACATCAAACGATGGGAGAAATGCATAACTCTGGGTGGTTCCTTTGTAGAGAAGGCTAATAACCTCTGCCAAGTTTCCTTGCTCTACTGCTATGGGAAGTGGTTCAGGGGCATTACTTATTGCACGCCCCTCGTACCGTCACCTAAATTGGTTTCGACAATACTCGCAAATAAATCATATTTCATTAAACTATATTTTAGGGAAAACACATTTATATTTTAGGTGACGATTCATTTATTATTATTAAATTAATGAAAGAATTAAATAATGATGTAAATAAAGTAAAACAAAGAGGCAATTTTATGAAGTATAAATAAAGGTTGTTAGAGGCAAGAATTGACTCAGTCGAAAAGGATTTGTTCTCATCTGAGTCACGAAGAAAGAGAAGATGCTGAATTTTAAATTATTATATCGGAAATAAAATTAAAATTCTTTTTTTCATGATAGATATTACACTTGGAAATATTTATTAACAAATACAACACATTTTATTTACACATATTTTTAATGAGTTCTTAAAAATATCAAAGGCAAAGAAATGGAATATTTTTATAGCTTGATTGATCAAATAAGAAATTATTTTTTAACTAAAAATAATTCAAACATAGACAATAAAATTGGTTATATTCCTTTCATCACATCTCACTTGACCCCAAATCAATTTGGAAATATCACAAAATACGTCTCGTGTATGGATTGGTGTGTGTACCATTTTATAGTCAGAGCTAATTCCATCAATCATTTTCACAGAAGTCAAAATGTCTTCCATCAGTTTGCAGTTGATAGTTTTGAAAAATTGAAGTAGAAAGAGTGTTATATTAAAACTCATTAAAGCAAGCTAAGTGTGGATCCCTACATTCATCTCAAAGATCATATAAATAACTATATAGGTCAGATGTGCATATTATCTTCTAGTTTTACAGGTAGTTTACGATATAAGCATTAAAGGACCCAAGGTGTAATAACTTATGTCAGAAAAGCCAGGCATGTTTATCACATCCACTTCAAGTCCAAAGTGGAAGGAAATTCATGATGAAATTCTCACTGGACAAACATACATTAATAGACAAGATCTATTGGACAGTGCTTCACCTGAAATAATCAAAGTAAAAAATCTGATAAACAAATCAGAAATGCTACATATACACAAGTTAGTGGCTAAAAAGAGACTTGCCTCATGCGCATATATAATTATATATTAAACCAACTCCACTCAAATTTATTCCATTATATCAGATAAGTTGCCTGATACGTAGACTAATCCAACCGTATTCGAAATAATCATGGTGCATGAGACTTGTGTTAATATCAATAGAAATTCACCTTGCATGGTTTATGGCCAATGTACAAAAAGATACCCTAAAAACTTTCTACTTCAAACTGAGTTTAGTGAGGATGGCTATCTCTCTTATAAGAGAAGATCGTCTAAAAGAGGATTGGTATGCATGAGGTTAATTGTACCTTCTTCTCCCTTTCAAAAGCATCCAATGCTCACTGAATCAATGTTTATATTCGCAATTCTTTGAAGTCTATTAAATATGTTTGCAAAAACATAAATAAGGGATCTGATGTCACCATGGCTTCCTTACATAAATGTGAGTCATAAAGTTTCTTGATATATCGGAACCAATGAAGCATTTGGTGTATTTTGGCGTTTCTTATTCATTGACGGCTTCCATCATTCCAGTAGTTTGCAGTTCATCTTAAAAATGGCCAGAGCTTTATTTTACAAGTAAAAATGGTATCCAAGTCGCCCTTAATCCAGAAAGACACAACTCTTACTATACTCTAAAATTGTGTGAACGAGATAATTTTGCAAAAATTCATATTTATAACACATAGAGTGACAACACATAGCACATGAGAAAACGAGGAGATAATGTTGGAGGTTATCCAGGTGTAAAATTTGACACTACAATTGGAAGAGTTTACTCTGTGCACCCAAGGCACCGTGAATGTTTCTTTTTGAGTCTCCTTCTTCATGTAATCAGAGGACCGAGTTCGTTTTCCATTTCTACTATTGATGGATAAACTGTTGACACGTACATGGAAGCCTGTTTGACCTTAAGTTTGTAAGAAAATCACAGTCAATAAGACAGAACTATGACTGCGACTGTGGTGTCATACACACCTGTTTCTCTAAGAAACCTTTTGCAACGGCCATCAAATTGATTCCATTATATCAGTTGAGTTACCTGATAAACAAACTGATCCAACCTTATTTGAAATGGTAAAGAGTCACATGGTGCATGAGACTTGTGGTAATATCAATAGAAATTCACCTTGCATGGTTGATGGCCGATGTACAAAAAGATACCCTAAAACTATCCACTGGCATCTCAGTTTTGTTGTCTTTCGTGATATTAGCCATGTTCGATTTTTTATTATTACATAATAGTGGGTCGGGGGTCCATATTGTGGACACATTAACGAGGACTCAGAACAGATGACGCTGATAATGAGGGAGACATGTATATCAGACTGGGATGATTCTTGTTAACACATATAGAGGAGAGGAGATACTTCACTTATGATGAAGGGTGGGGACACATTACTTGTAAGGGGGTTATAGAAAAGTTTGGTATAACATGATGCTAAAAACACATTTACCTTTTTCATTGTGAAGAATGACGACACGAGAAAAACAGTTAGACACATAGATGGTTCCTTTATTATTCAACCGGCCGATTGGTGACGTCAGGAATTCAAACTTGGGTCTACATTATCTACTTTCCTCCCTTCGCCTCGAAGGGCCGTCCACTCTCCACTGACTATCACCCTGTCTGACCTGCTCTGATAACCTGATCAGCATCAACTCTCTAACATCAACCCTTTAGGTTCCTATATTGACAAATCTCCTTTGTTTATGACGTCAGAAGTGTGTTTACCAACGTGACTACTTTCACGTGGATTTGCAAATGTTTGCCCAAACAAACTTTTGGCAAACAAAGAATCTTCCATTCTAATTGTTTAATATCTAACTTATTTTTAAACAATAGTTTTTTAACCTGCATTGTCCAATCCTTTAACTGTCATGCTTAATATCCAGGTTTCTAAAAGAATTGAGAATCGGCTCTTTTTCCGACATAAAAATATTTAGCTATTTAACAGAAGCAACAATGGACTGAAATCCTTAAGATCCCAATTTCCATTATCTTTAACACTTGCCTACAGAGTTCGTTGTACTTACGTATATAATGGATCTGATGCAGGCAAAAAATGTTAGTGATGAATATACTTGATATGAACTTGGTAGACAGATCGGCACAAATGCGGTAATTTGGCTTATTTGGGTTTTTTTTTCATGTAAGTCATCCTCCAATCCAACAGCTTACTATTCATCTTGAAAATTGTAAGAGGGTTAACTTCACAAACAAAAATGCGGGAGAAGTTTTCATCGACTCAAAAGATATAACTTTTACTGCCTTTTTTAAATTGTGGGAACAAACTAATTTTGCAAAAAAGCAACAAAAAAACTAGTATTTATAATTTAGTACCATCTTATTACATATGGCGTAGCAACGCACGCAGAGGGGGAAACGAGGAGTTAATGTTGAGGGTCATACGGGTATAAAATTTGAGATAATAATTGGAAGAGTTTACGCTGTGGATCGATTCACCGTGAATATTTCTTTTTTAATCTTCTTAAGAGGACCAATTTCATGTTCATTTCTAAAAACTATTCACAAGCAAAATGTTGGCAAGTATTAGATTTTTTAAAAGTGTTTCTCATATTCTTTGCAGTTGAGAAATTCAATGGATCAATGGGTGCGGATATTATAACCTCCGTTATTTCTGCGTTTCGAAAAACATATATTTTGTTGGTCGCTCTTAGGTAGGAAGTAAATATTAAAATATTTTTGCAAGTTTTTACTTTTTTTTCAATCATATTTCGTATTGGTTTGGATACACCAAAAATTTAAGTTATTTCATTTCACGCACACCCCTTTTTAATAACTATTCCTGCTATCATATATCTTTTGAAAGATCTTTTTAAACCTAGTCAGCAATGGGTACCTCTGCTAGTATACATATATATATATATATATATATATATATAATATAACATAATTTGGCGATAACATAATTTTACAGTTTTTTTAGTCACAATTGGAGACTATATATATATATATATATATATATATATATATATATATATATATATATATATATATATATCTATATAGTGTAATAAAATAATTTTCTAACGTCCAAAACTCAACTTTCCTCAGTAGGGCAATTATTACTTTCCAAAAGCTGGTCATTACAATATTGTCTCCAATTTAAGAAATTTGTTTCTTATCGTTAAACGCTTTCAGTTGAATAAAAGTCGGTCAATTTAGCTCTTATGCATAGATCATCGTATAACGATTAGATCACTGTCTGACTGAAGTAAATGAAAGTTTAAAATTAAAATGTTTAAATTCGACGTTATTTCACGCGGTTAATAGTAGCCGAATTGATACGGTCTTTGCTAATCGAGCCAGAGATTCTCGTGTTGCGGGGTTCGAATTGTTCGACTGGTGTTAATCGTGACACCCTGCACTGAAGATTCCCGAAAGGATGAAACACTAGTGTCTGTAGGTATTTAATTATTATAGTGAAAAATAATTATATATATACATATATATATATATATATATATATATATATTGCATATATGTGTGTATATATAGATATAGATGGATAGATAGGTAAATATATATTAATTTACTTTTTCATTTCTATCAGTGCTATTTACTCTTTGTTCATCCTTCTGCTACGCTGAATTAGCATGTTGTGTTGGTTTTCTGACCTAAGGGATTTAAAGGCGCATTTGGGCACGTGTTCAGGAAAGATGGAGAAACATTTGACGCTATCTAACTATAAACATTCTGATTTATGTAAATAAAAGCTTTTAAGTCTACTTGTATACTCATAATAGAGAACAGCCTACCTTGTTGACCTCTGAAGTCATTCGAGGTCAGCTGAGCTCAGGAAGATAAAGAAATGTGCCTGCAATTATTGGGACCAATTATGCCAGCTTCATCTTCAATTATTCTTTCAAACAGATGTAAAAGTAATCAATCAAACTAATATTGAATTTACCGACATTTATGTGCATCGTCTTTTCATACATCACGCGTGTGCACCCTTTCCTCTACAGCCGCCATTGGTGCTTTTAAGAAAGGTATGAAACTGCGATTTATTAAATAAATAATTTAATAAACACTAACTGGGTGACGTGTCATTTACCTAGCTGATCTAATCAAATATATGTTTCTAAAAGAGAGTGTCAGCCCACCGAAATGAACTCAGACAGTATCACACATTCCTATCGATTCAACCGATTTTGGGTAAATTGCAACTTCAACATTTCTTTTTCACTCTATTAACGTGTCTCCCTATAAGATCAGAGTTAAACACAAAGCTGTTTTTAACGTAAACAAAGTGCAGCTTCCTCAAAACGGACTTTCTGAATAAAGACCATATGTGGGGGCACCACCACATATAAGAACTTATCAATGTAGGGGCAACCTTTCATACCAATGATCACTATCCAGCTTTTCTACTCCCCGGGCAGTTGGTCCCCATTTCCCCTTCACTCCTCACGTTAAAAATCGGCTTTACCCCCAATTTGCTCGGTGGGGGAGCAAATAAATATCAACCCCACATATAAGACCTTGGTCAATGTAGGGGCAACCATTCATACCAATTGTCACTATCCAACTCCCCTACTCCACGGGAAGTTGGTCCCCATTTCCACTTCACTTCGCACGTTAAAAATCGGCATTTTGCCTAATTTGCTTGGTGGGGGAGCAAATAAATACCAACCCCACATATAAGACCTTGGTCAATGTAGGGGAAACCCTTCATACCAATTGTCACTATCCCATACTCCTCTACTCCCCGGGGAATTACTCACCATTTCCCCTTCACTCCTCACATTAAAAATCGGCCTTGTGCCTAATTTCCTCGGTGGGGGAGCAAATAAATACCAACCCCACATATAAGACCTTGGTCAATGTAGGGGAAACCTTCATACCAATTGTCACTATCCAGCTCCCCTACTCTCCGGGGAGTTGGTCCCAATTTCCCATTCACTTCTCACATTAAAAATCGGCCTTGTGTCTAATTTTCTCGGTGGGGGAGCAAATAAACACAGATTTTCTTGCTCTTTTGGCCAAGATCAAAGTGTAGTATATGTTCTTACTACATACTGTACTTATGTTTGTAACTTTGTGATATAAAGTGGGGGATCACATTTCTGAATTAATTTTATGTAAAATGATCACCCACTTTACAACCAGTCAGTTTCAAAGCCATTCAAGTCATTCTCCAGATCATTCAAGTTGTTTTTGAAGGATTTCAGTTATTTCTTAAGCATTCAAGTCATTCTTAAGGTCATTCAATTCATCCTTAAGTTCATTAAAGTCATTCTAAGTCATTTACTTTTTATTTATTTAAGTCATTCTAGCCCATTTGTCGATCATTTTAGTTTATCTTTAAGAAATTTCATTTCAATCCTACATTTAAGCATCCATTCATTACACGATAGCACGAGACTAATGGCTATAAGCCTTGTTGACCATGGACTAGTATTTTTAACTTCATACATCAATTGGCTTCCTGCTTAGTTTGTAACGTTTTCAAAAAACAAAAAAAATATTAAAATAGAATATTTGATTTTTTTACGAACAATTTAAATATTGCAAATTCTTAAAAATAATATCTTTAATAGTTTCTTGTGACACATTTTACATTGGTTACTTTTTTTTAGATGGCTACGAATACTGACAAATCTTCCATGAAATCCATTAAATATAAATTTACTTTAAATATCCGAGATATAAAGGAAATTGTATTTTCTTGATTTCTAGTAGATTGCCTAGAACTGTCTATTTGAATTGTATTTAGGCGTATTAGCAAATAAATAAATAAATAAATAAATAAATAAATAAGGCGCTAGTGCGCTTACTGATCCGCGCTATTTTTAAAAATCGCATTTCTAAGTTTAATTAAAGTTTATATGTTTTTTTTTCAATTGTAAGGTGAAAGTATAGAATAGGTACAAAACACGCTCCTCTCCCCATGTTAAGAATGGCTTTTTAAATATTAACGTTATGATTTCAGCACGGATCAATAAGTGCACTAGTAACAAAAATAAAATAAAATAAAAATTCAATTAATGGATACGCCTCCTACTTATACGGCATAATCACGTTGACACACCAGTTCCTGTCATATCACCGTAGTTAAGCAACGTTCAACCTAGTCATTACTAAAATGGGTGACCAATATAGAAAGTCCTGGTGCTGTATGTAGGAGGACGTCGACAACTCCCTACAAAAAGTTGCAAAAACCTAACCTCGTCATCTCCCTAACGGGGATATATATGCGACTGGGAACCGCTTGTAAATTCCATACTCCCATAAAACTTCCTCCTTCGGAGGAAGCCGGTTAAACCTTGAATAGGATTGGTGCTGACTGCTGACTGACTCCTACTTGGACGATTATTATTAAACTTCAGTGATCTAATGAGAACTAGGGCGTCGATGTGATCACGTCGTATTTAAATATTTTTTGTGAAAATATTGCGTCGTATTGTCATATGAATCGATAAAGATTATGTCGTATTAAACTATGTATGTGAAAATATTATATTGTATGTAAATATGTTTGTGGGAAATATTATATCGTATCTTAAATGTATTTGAAAAGATGTAATCGTATTTACATGTGAATGTGAAAAGATTATATCGTATTTAAATACATATGGAGAAAAAGATACTATCGTATTTAAATACATATGGGAAAAGATTATATCGTATTTAAATACATATGGAGAAAAAGATACTATCGTATTTAAATACATATGGAGAAAAAGATACTATCGTATTTAAATACATATGGGAAAATATTATATCGTATTTAAATACATATGGGAAAAAAGATTATATCGTATTTAAATACACATGGGAAAACATTATATCGTATTTAAATACACATGGGAAAAAAGATTATATCCTATTTTAATACATATGGGAAAAAGATTATATCCTATTTTAATACATATGGGAAAAAATTATATCGTATTTTAATACATATGGGAAAAGATTATACCGTATTTAAATACATATGGGAAAACATTATATCGTATTTTAATACATATGGGAAAAGATTATATCGTATTTAAATACATATGGGGAAAATTATATCGTATTTTAATACATATGGGAAAAACATTATATCGTATTTAAATACATATGGGAAAACATTATATCGTATTTAAATACATATGGGAAAAAAGATTATATCCTATTTTAATACATATAGGAAAAAAGATTATATCCTATTTTAATACATATGGGAAAAATTATATCGTGTTTTTATACATATGGGAAAAGATTATATCGTATTTAAATACATATGGGAAAAAATTATATCGTATTTTAATACATATGGGAAAAGATTATATCGTATTTAAATACATATGGGAAAAGATTATATCGTATTTTAATACATATGGGAAAAGATTATATCGTATTTTAATACATATGGGAAAAAAGATTATATCCTATTTTAATACATATGGGAAAAAATTATATCGTATTTAAATACATATGAGAAAACATTATATCGTATTTAAATACACATGGGAAAACATTATATTTTATTTTAATACATATGGGAAACATTATATCGTATTTAAATACATATGGGAAAACATTATATCGTATTTAAATACATATGGGAAAACATTATATCGTATTTAAATACATATGGGAAAACATTATATCGTATTTAAATACACATGGGAAAACATTATATCGTATTTAAATACATATGGGAAACATTATATCGTATTTAAATACATCTGAAAAAACATTATATCGTATTTAAATACATATGGGAAAAAGATTATTTCGTATTTAAATACATATGGGAAAAATTATATCGTATTTAAATACATATGAAAAAACATTATATCGTATTTAAATACATATGGGAAAAACATTATATCGTATTTAAATACACATGGGAAAAATTATATCGTATTTAAATACATATGAGAAAACATTATATCGTATTTAAATACACATGGGAAAACATTATATCGTATTTAAATACATATGAAAAAACATTATATCGTATTTAAATACATATGGGAAAAAGATTATATCGTATTTTAATACATATGGGAAAAATTATATCGTATTTAAATACATATGAGAAAACATTATATCGTATTTAAATACACATGGGAAAACATTATATCGTATTTAAATGCATATGGGAAAACATTATATCGTATTTAAATACACATGGGAAAACATTATATCGTATTTAAATACATAAGGGAAAACATTATATCGTATTTAAATACATATGAAAAAACATTATATCGTATTTAAATACATATGGGAAAAAATTATATCGTATTTTAATACATATGGGAAAAAAGATTATATTGTATTTAAATTCATATGGGAAAAGATTATATCGTATTTAAATACATATGGGAAAAAAGATTATATCGTATTTTAATACATATGGGGGGAAAAGATTATATCGTATTTAAATTCATATGAGAAAACATTATATCGTATTTAAATACATATGAGAAAAGATTATATCGTATTTAAAACCATATGGGAAAAAAGGTTATACCGTATTTAAATACATATGGGAAAAGGTTATATCGTATTTACGTATGTATGCGAAAATATTATATAGTATTTAAATATGCATGTGAAATGATTATATTGTATTTAAATACGTATGGGAAATGATTACATCGTATTTAAATATATATGGGTTAAGTAAGTAATTTAAAACTACAGAATGTGTTAAAGGTGTTTCCGATTATATTTTTTATCCCCACCAGAAATTTTTTAAGATATATTTCGTATTATAGCTTCATTTATGTGTAAACGAAATATATCCAAAATAGTTTATTTTAAAAGGACTAACTGTTTGCCTCTCCTACTAAACAAACGTCTGGCTACTACTACTGCAATGAATTTTGATTTCTCCTTCCGAATATAAAAAAAAAACTGAAATAAATTTCCAGGAACTAATTCTCTTTTCGAGACCTTCGACATCTGTTTTTTTAAATAATACATTTATGTCAAGTTTTGTTTCCAATCTGAACAAAACCTTGTTTAACGTCCAAATGACAATCACTTTTATCCTCGAGTTGTTTTTTGACTTTGCTGAACGGTGGCTTTTTAGTATCAAAAGGATTGGGACAATGTAATGCATTTTGAAGTATCCTATCCCAACAACGAAAAATAGAGGCGAGAATCAAATATTATTAAATGAAAAAAATAAAAATAAATAACATCAGTGGATGCGGGTCAAAGAGTTTATCGCGCATAACCAAGTCACAAAGATGAAGACTACGCACTGAATAACGTGCCGGATTATTTTGATTGGGCTTATTGAAACGGCACTATTGATAGAGAAGAATTAAACAGGTTTCCTGGTGTGCGTTGATCAAAGAATTAGAATCATAGGGAGAGTCAGTGACTGAACGGATTTCAACTTTATCATCATTTATTAAATAGTAATTCCTATTTTTATCAGAACGTCAACCAAGCGCTTGTCAGTTTAACGCGGTCACACATAAAATCTATAGTAATAGGAATAGCGCGTGCATATCTAGTTATGCGTCCGGTTATTGCTTTTAGACTGGAACCGCATACACGCACACACACTATATATATATATATATATATATATATATATATATATATATATATATATATATATATAATTGCACGACTGAGATAAGCAGGTTTTACAAAAATGTGTCAGCTTTTATGCAAGACTTTACCACTATAAGCAAATCATCTGTGTGAATTTAAGACAACTTAATTAGTGTTTGAACCTCATGTACTGAAATCGACGAGAGAATTCAGTTGTTTGGGCTTTGTCTTACGAAAGTAAATTTTGAAATAAATTAACCCTTAAATATGGACTTTTTTCTAAAGTAAGATTATGGCGTCGATTTCACCTTTCTCCTGCAACCTATATCCTAAATGCGAGCGCACGCACACATATATATGTATGTATCTAGACACACACACAAATATATATATATATATACATATATATATATATATATTACTATATATATATATATATATATATATATATATTACTCTCTCTCTCTCTATATATATATATACATATATATATATACATACATATACAGTAAAACTCTTTTAATTTGAACTCCTCTAAAGTTGGATTTCCTCTCATTTGGACTTCCGCTCATTTGGATTTTTTCTAAGGCTGGACTTTTTCTAAACTTGAACTGTCTCGTCATTGAAATTGTATTAGTATATTTGATTCGGAGTTGCAGCAAAACTGTTTACATGGTTTAGTCGGATATTGCGCAGAAATGTTAATATTGGTACTATGTAAATAATGTAAATTAGCTTTGATAATTAATTTAAACTAATTTTAAAATTTTATTTCAGATTGCTATATTTAAAATAGTGTAAAACAACCCATCACAGTGGCTTTCAAATCTAAAAGAAAACAAGTGATCCTGACTTTACTCGAAAAACGTCAAATTATAGAAAAATTAGATGCTGGAGTTGAAAATAGCGTTATATTTAGAGATTATAAGATTGGAAGAAGTACACCGTTTTACATCAAAAAGAAAAAGGATAAACTAGTGAAAGCTGGTCCTTTCTTTCAAATAAAAGACATGCCAAAAGAAGAACTCTTCGCAGACCAAAGCAAGTTAAATTTAATCGAATGTTGCATGAGTGGGTTGTAGTAAAATTGAATGAAGATGTAGCAATATTTGGGCCCATGTTAATTTCTAAAGCAAAATCTCTTAAGGAAGAGTTGAATATCGCAGGAGATATAAAATTCAATGAAGGCTGGCTTAGGAGCTTTAAGAGAATACATGGTATGAGACAATTAACAATGTCCGGCGAACAACGGTCTGCTGATACACACGCAGCATCAAATTATTATGACAAATTCAAGACGATAATTGCCGATTATGGTTTAACACCAGAGGATGTTTACAACGCTGATTAAAGTGGCGTAAATTTGAAGTGCTTACCTACAAAACCATTAGCCGGATCTGAGGAGCAGAAAATAAAATGGATTCAAATTAAATAAAGAAAGACTAACAGTAATGGTATGCGCTAATGCTTCTGGAACTCCTAAACGTAAGCTTCTTGTCATCGGCAAATCAAAGTGTCTCCGAGCATTGAAAGGAGTTTCGCCTTTACCAGTATCCTATTATTCTTCACGAAATGGATGGATGAATCTTCAGTTGTTAAAAAATGGCTTTTGCAAGGATTTCTGCCAGTTATCCAGAGGCGTTTTCTTGAATTAGGTAAACCTGATTCAAAGTGCTTTCTTATGTTGGACAATTGTAGAGCACATCCTCCTGAGTCAGAACTAGTGTCATCTTGCGGGAATATTTTTGTGTGCTACTTACCACCTAATGGGACTTCTCTCATCCAACCTATGGATCAAGGGATTATTTGGAACTTAAAATGTTTCTACAGAAATGATTTCATGATGAATATGATAAATAGTACCGTGAGTATAATCGATTTTCAGCACCATTTTACTATCAAAGATGCAATATTTTCTCTCGCAGATACATGGAATCAAGTTCGAGCAAGCACATTAACAAAAGCATGGGGTAAATTATGCACAGGGCCAAAGGCGCCTGCACTGAAAGAATCAGAATACATCTGGTCTAGAGACAATTCTTGAAACCAAACGGTTACCGACCAACCACGCTGTTCTTAAATCACTTAATGCAAATGATGTTGAAATGTGAGTGCAACAAGACGAGGAAACTACTGATCAATATCCTGAAGGCAGTAACGGTGATGAAAATAGCTACAGCTCCCATTCTCTGTGACCCTAATGTAAATAACCAAGAACACTCTGATAAAGCAATATCATGGGATGATGCAGAAAAGTCTATGGAGACGGTTATTAAATTTCTAGAAAAAAGCCCTTACTTAAGTGACAACTACGTTTTGCAAGCAATGTCACTCCGAAGAGATATAATCATAAAAAAGCTACAGAAACAAGAAATTGTAGATTTTCGTGAGTGCTTACGGAATACAATGGCAGCGCCCGAGAACTCAATAGATGAAAATAGAAACTGCAATGAGACTCATTCAATGAATAAATAAAAAATATCTGTATTTTACATAAATATATGATTTCTGTAGATGATAACTTAGGTAATAAATGCCTAAGAAGTAAGAGTAAATTTAATATATATTCAATATTTTTGTTCCTAGAAATAATATTTCACAATCCTTACTTGCAATATATCATAAACTCAACTTAATATATCCTTGAAGTATCATATAGAAATGAATTTCATTTATTAGTTCTTAATTCTTAGAAAATTAAAGTTAACTACAGCACATTTTTTTAATCATGAAACTTGAACAGCATCCTCTAATTTCAGCGAAGCGGACGTTAAAACTATAGGAGTTATACTATATATATATATATATATATATATATATATATATATATATATATATATATATATATACTAGCCGATTTACCCGAGCTTTGATGCGGATATATTTGTATTACACACTACTAATTGGCATTCTTTTAATATTTATGTAATTACAGGTTCGAAACCCAAACATCTGGGTAAACGACATTTCTTGTTTTTCTTTTATTAGCTAATATGTTGATTGAGTTTGAAGTTCCTGTTCTTGAAACTGCCACATAAAACATGCCGTGACTGAAACATGGGTTTGTCGGATCAATTCCGATAACTTTGAATGTTTGCACTTGACTCTTATTAATGGTCATAGCAAAGCAGGGCCTTACTGGAAACTGCAGCCTCCGAAAAGCAAAGGGCAACTTGCTATCACTTGGCATCAGTGGAATTCTCGGAATGAGTACAGTTTGACCTTTATAAGCCCCAAATGTAATCATTGCTTCAATCAAATTGTTATGCAATCTAGTTACAACACATCTTGTTACATTAGTTATTTTTGGTGGCTTTAATGATCTTAAAATCATGATAGGACAACCAACTTTAACTTTTAGAAGATGGGAAGGCATTCCAGAAAGCTCAATTGAAATCAAGAACTCTGTAGTATATTTCACAGCATCATCTTCATCTACAGTAGTGTCAATAGATTTGTAAAGTTAAAGTTAGATTAAATAGGGGTAAATTAGCAGTGATGATGTCAAAAATGTGAAAAAGATACCACTGGTAAAAATGTAAACGAAAGTTCTACATTACGTAGAAAAAAAAACTGTACAGGTCCGTTTTCAGTTTGTGTTGCTCCCAAAAATGTAAATTAGAATTTTTGCGGATAAACTATGCTTGGTTCTGTATATAAAAAGTACCCCATTTTTGATAAAGGAAGGACTTTCACATAAAAATTTAATAAACAAAAGATACGGCAAAAATGTAATTACACTTGTAAATCATATCTAAACAAATAGCACGGTTCGTAAACTACAGAAGTACTAAACAGATAAAAAAACACCGCATTTTTGTACTTCTGCAATTATTTTTCTTTGAGTGACGCTGAGACATAAAGTGACATCCCCCCTCCCCCCGAAAGGAAGCCCCATAATTAAGTCGAAACTCCCCCACACAAATACATATTATCAACTAAATCAATTACCCAGACAGGAGAACATAAGCTCTTTCTCAAAAGAAAATCGATGAAAAAAAAAGTGAAAAAAAACGCGTAGGAATATATCTGATATAAAAAGCATTACTTTACCTTGTTTCTTTTTCAAAGTATTATGGAAACGATAATAAAAGTCAGACAGTCAAGTGAATAGTTGAAAAATGATTTTAAAATCGTCCGTAGGAAATAAATTTTAACCTTTTGGTAAACGTGCTCACATCTTACAATGTATCGACATTTATAGCCGAGACTTTAATAGAGGGCTAATGATTTAAAATATTTCGTCGAAAAATAAAATCATCCTTAGCCTAATTATTTATTTTTTTTATCAATATTTGTAACTTTTACATTTATAGAAAATAAATAATTAAAACAAATTATTTTATCACCATATCTCTCGATTTGGTTAAAAACTATATCCGTTCATAACCGGAAGTGAAATATCAGTGAAAATTACTTAAAATGTGTCAGTTTAGTAAATAGTACAAAATAACTTGAATTAAAATAATTTAAATAAATTAACTTTAAATAATACTCTTAAATAGAACAATTACATCAATTACATTACTATAATCAGTAATTTTAATTGAGCGAATTATTTAAAAAGATTTTCTTTAATATAATATGCAAATTAGATTAGTTCTTTTATGTACATTGCCTTCAATATAGTGTATATATATATATTGATCGTGATGCTATTTATTTATATAGAAAATCTTATAGTAAATAAAATTTATAGAGATAACCGTTTTCAGCAGGAAGTTTTGTATATATTAATCAAATTGTGAACAAACAGACAGGATTACGGATTTATATATATAGTAGATATATACAAGTTACGTATCAAATATATAATATGTATTTAAAAGGTATGTAATATATATACATACATATATTTAAATATATATATATACATAATTTTTAATTTACTTATAAAACTATAATTTACGAACATGCATATTTCGAGATGCTATTTGTCTTAGACATAGCTAGACTGTTTCTAGGACTCGAACCTGAGACCGTATGTGTTACGACGTCGTGCGTTATCCATTGCGCCACGATTCCTACACAATTTTATTGTTATTTTTTTTTATTGTTTTTGAAATTGCGTAGATTTCTTGTTGATTTTTAACCCTAATACGGTTAAGTAGACTGCTCACCTTTTTTTTTTCTTAGAAAATCGGCCGTTTATGATTTGAACGTAAACAAAAAATATTTTATTAATTTATTGGTTCTTTTTTTTTCATAAAACAGTAATCTACAGATATGCATGTGTGAGATTGTTCTCCTCTTTATTTAAACATTTATGGATGAAAGCACCCAACACTTTGTCAAAATAGGACCGTTGTTTTTCATGCTGTTTAATTTCTATAATTTCTATTATGAAATAAAAAATTGCGATATATATCCATGCTAAAATATTAATTGCATTCACAACCTGTCAAGATAATATCCACGTGTATGTTGATGGTATATATATATATATATATATATATATATATTTCCAATTTTCTGATTTTTACCATGTCAAATCACATTTCAATTCCTTTTGACGGATTGGTTGTTGCTATTTTTTCTGATGAGTTTAGGGCAAAATAGATTCACTGATATATATAATAATTAACTGTTTGATTCTGAGCTACGAAACAGATACTGTTAAGAATTGTATAAGTCAACTGAATTAAAGAAATAAGTTATAAGATGGTCAACATCGTGAATTTTGGAATATAACTTTGTCATTTACTCTGTTTCTCTCTCTCTCTCTCTCTCTCTCTCTATATATATATATATATAGAGAGAGAGAGAGAGAGAGAGAGAGAAGAGAGAGAGAGAGAGAGGGGGGATTAAAACAATACATATCTATTTTCATTTAAACAATACTTATCCATTTTCAACCCAACGAAAAATAAACTTTAAATTTTATATCAACATGTCTTTTACACAGTACACTTTTATCATTTTACAATACACGCCAGACCAGCGTCCTTCTTAATCGGATATTACCCTCACCAAATCATGTGAATGAGATATTCCAGGCATTACTACCAACAGCAGGGTACGAAAACAAAAAAAAAAAACAATTATATTCCTTAAAAAAGTTTGATATTGATCGGAATATCGAGTTTGATTTTAATGAAATATGTTCGTTTAATAAAAAGAAAAAAAATCTGCAAATGTTTCTGCACTAGGTTCGATTCCTAGAAGCAGTGTAGCTATGCTGAACAGAAATAGGATCTCGAAATATGCATGTTCGTACATTATAGTTTTATAAGTAAAATAAAAATTATATATATATATATATATATTGTTTTTTTGAGGTTGCTATTTTACAAAGTATAGTAACCAGTAAAATATAACGCAGTTCATACAAGAGTGCTCAATACAGAAGTAGAGCAGGTTAGATTTAGAATTCCGTTTTCGATAATAACAGCTGTTGTCTGATGAGGTCTCTAGTTAGTAAATACTAGTAGACCGAAACATGCTCATGACTGTGTAGCAAAAAACTTCTGCTTATGTAAAGACAAATATATATATATATATATGTATAAATATAATTATAAATATATATATATTTTTAAAGATCACATATATAAATATATGCATACGTTTAAAATACATATTATATATTTGATACATAGATATGTAAGTTGTATATATGTATATATATATATACTGTATATATATATATATATATATATGTTCATATATATGTGGGTATGTTTGTTACACACATTTGTATATATATGTGTGTTTGTGTGTGTGTGTGTGTCTAGATACATAATTTTAAGTTTCATATTAACAGCGTTTTTGATACAGTAGATTTTATCTTTTAACAATACACTCCAGACAAACGGCCTTCTACTAAATCGGACATTAGCCTCACCAAAAAAACCGAGAGAGACATGCCAAGAACAACAACAATGGTACGTAAAAGAAAAAAAAATCAACTGAAAATTCTGTTATGGATCGAAATATTGAATTTGATTTTTATAAAATTATGTTTTTTTTTATTAAAGAAATTTATTTAGCTATATCTGGTTCGTCTAATGCCATACTAGTTTGCACATTATAGTGTATGAAATGATGGACGTGCGTGTATATATAAGTACATCCTTGTTGCCAGTAAATAGAATGTATGCATCTATAAACGTATGTGTGGCAGTTGTCGGTAAAACAGGCCTTCATGTGCTGGCGCTGAGCGTAGAACAGTTCGCGAATGTCAGTCGTTGTGTGGATGGTATTTTACGATTTGAAAACTATATATGATGCTTCATGTATTATATATAAGATTAAATCGCTTTGCTCTGAAGAGATGCCCGGTTCATATGAACATGTGAATAGGATAGTAAAATAAAAGAGAAAACAACTTAATAAACCGATTTAATTTTTCCTGAAATTTTACTCATACAAATTTATGGCTTAATTCATTATTGAGGTTTGTTGTTGAAATATTAGCTAATCCGAAGCAGTGGAGCCTGCTAGAAAATGAAGTTGCGATAAAAAATAGATACAAACACCTATTTCGCTCCTCTACTCATAGGTATAGTAACTGTTGTCACGCGAGTACTGACTGTGCAACTTGGAATAATCTTCAGTAGCGAGGAAAGTATGTGTAAAATTGGACATATTCTTCTGCTGGTATGAATGTCTTAAATTTAATACCAGTCGCCAGCAGTCATCTTGTAAGTCATCTACATTTCTATTTTTTACATTTTTTATAATTGAATTCATGTACCGAAAGAGTCAGTGAGAGGGAGAGAGAGAGAGAAAGAGAGAGAAAGAGAGAGAGAGAAAGAGAGAGATACGAAACATGTACTACGAGGTTCCTTAAAGAAGTTTCCAGACTTTTTCGTATGCCCACTTCATTTGATAGTAATTTCTCGTATATAATATAATAAATACATATATATATATATATATATATATATATATATACATAAAATATGAAATTATACTACAATATATTATAATTACAATAGAAAAATGGTTAAGCTTAAACATGGAAATATAAAGGACAAGGTATTCTAGTAAAAATGTAAGAAATTGATAACTTAAAATATATTGCAGCATTACGAATTGATTATATAATATTATAAATTGAATTTAAACAAATCCTAATGCTGCAATATTTTAAGTTATAACTTTCTTGTGTTTATTACCAGGATACCTTGTCCTTTTCTTTTCCAGTTTTAACAACTATTCCTTTACTTTTCCATGTTTAGGCTTAACCATATTACTTTTCATGCCAGCATTTTTCTATTGTAATCCATGATTTTTCCAGGCTACCTGTAAATTCACTTCTTGTTTGTTTAATTCCAGTTTTAATTTTCGCCCCCATAAACACATATGGAATAACAATGTACAGAACTCGTCTGCTGTCAATAAAACCTTCCCAATCATCTCGCTTTAAGGTTTTCATTCTCTCTGTTTCACGGAGGGTTTCTCTTTTTGCGACAGCAGTGAATCGGAAGCAACAGTAGTTGCTAAATCGACGTGGTTGCTATGGAAACCAGTCAATAAAACCTGTGCAGTGTCATAATAAGATACTCTGAACCGTTTGTAAGCTAGACCTAAGAAGACGTAAAAAAATCAGGTGACCAGGAAACTCATGACTATGCACAATGCACTACACTTAAAATAATGATACTGACCTACAATATGTAAAAAGGAAAGACGGAGAAAGAAGTCTGATCTGTATAGAAGTGTGTAAATAACACACACACAGAAAAAAAAAGATTTTAAAAATAAATAATGCAGAACATCGAAAGAATAATTACTGCAGCAAGAGACACGGAAGAAAAACAAACAAGATAGAAAAAGAAACAACGGATAAGAGAAGGAAAGGAGAATTGAAAGAGATACAACAATATGGATGGTTAATAAGGATGGCAAAAGAAGAGACTAACTAAAACAGTTGGAAATGGCTACAAAAAGGAAACTTTAACAGGAAACTGAATCATTAATAAGGGCTGCGCAAGATAACGATTTTTGAACCAACAACATCAAAGCAAGGACAGAAAAGGCCCAGAAAACAACAAATGCAGACTCAGCGAACAAAGAGACGAAGCAATAAACCACATAATATGGGTAAGGCAATACATTGGCAGTTATGCAAACAATTTCACCTTCACCACACAGACAAATGCTGCAAGCACAAACCGGCAGCAGTACTGGAAAAGAAAAGTCACAAGATCCTATGGGGCATGTATATACAAACAAATAAACCATTTCAAATGAGAAAAAAAAACAGATATCATAATAATTAACAAGAAGGAAAATCCTGCTAGATTGTATATTTTTCCGTGCAGACGACAGAGTGAAGATAAAGGAGACTGAAAAACGGAGCAAGTACACGGAACTGGCCAGAGAGATCAAAGTGGTCTGGAACATTAAGAAAGTAAAGATAACACTATTATAAGTAGGAATGATACCGAAAACTCTGAAAGGAAAATGGGAGAGATTGGAATCAAAGTGATGGCAGAGAAAATACAACGAATCTCAAGAATGAAAACTACACAAATATTAAGAGAACCCCTTGAATGTGGCGACTAACACGACCCATAAACTATACACAAACTTGACACAGAAACGGCTACAGATGCAAAAATACAAAGAAACATCACATGGGATCAGGAAAACTGTATAATTGAAAAATACCCCCGCCCCTTTATGTGAGTGTCACAATAAACAGACACTACATCAAATACTGAGAGTTAAGTAGGATAGGAGGAGTGCAAAGAGAACTGGTACCTTGCGGAGACTTATTGCCACCCAAATTCCAGTGAAGCCAATGGTCGACACCAGCGAGATATCATGGGTGAGCAGCTGTTGCGATATTTCAAATTCTTTTGCAAAGCTTCTCGAAAGAGGCGGAGATTACTGGAAATCTGGGGAAACTTGTTGTCATTCAGACTCCAGAGAACACCAGAAGCTGTTCTCAAAGAGCAATAATCGATGATGCATTGTGTGAATACTCCTGGTGAATAAAAAAATAATAATCACTTGCCCAAAAAGAGTACAAACGTCGGCACCAAAATGTAAAACTCTGCATTGCCAAAAGTTTAAAATCCAAGTGACGGACAAGTGGTTCCTACATCACTTATAAGGTGTAGTGGAAAATGAAAACGTTAGCATTTCCTTGGACTTCATGGTTCAGTGTAACCATGGGATAAGTACCACGACAGGAAATCGGATATTGAAATTGTGAATAAAAAACAATGTTAAGTTATTGATGCGGCATACGCAACGTAGCAAGCAAGAAGTGGAGGAAACCACGGAACTATGAGAAACTGGGGGTAGAGATTGCCAGGTTGTGGAATAAGAAAACTTCCATCATGCTAATCATCATAGCCGCGCTAGGCTCAATTCCAGAGTATGTAGACAAGCTGTTGAACTCCTTGGGAATCCAGTTTAACATCACCGCATTCCCAAAGTCAGTTCATCGTTTGCACAGCATACATTCTATCCCAGGTGTTTTCCATGTAAATGACTCTGTGACTATTCCCGCTAGCTTTTGTGTAAGAGCCCACATCCTGAGGTGAAAACTGGTAAAAAAATACACCACAAAAACGTGAAGTTAACGAACATATTAATAATAATAATAATAATAATAATAATAATAATAATAACAACAATAATAACGATAATAATAATAATATTGATAATAATAATAATAATAATAATAATAATAGTAATGAAAATGATAATGATGATAATAATAATGATAATGATAATGGTAATAATAATGATAATAATAAGATTAATAATAATAATAATAATAATAATAATAAAATAATAATAATAATAAAATAATAATAATAAAATAATAATAATAAAATAATAATATGATAATAATGATAATAATAATGATAATAATAATGATAATATTAATAATAATAATAAAATAATAATAATAATGATAATAATATTGATGATAATAATAATAATAATTATAGTAATTATAATAAAATCATAATGATAACGCTAATTATAAGGATAATAATAATGGTTATAATAATGATAATAATAAGATTAATAATAATAATAATAAGAAGAAGAATATTAATAATAATAATAATAATAATAATAATAATAATAATAATTATACGTTGACCATACCTCCCCTGGACAAATGGCAAGAAAACTGGTACTTTGGGGGGGCGGCTTTTTCCACTCAAACTCCAGTGGAGATTAATGGCCACTGCTAGCGAGCAATTAATGGTAAGCGGCTGTTGCGACAATGCAAATTCTTTTGTAAATCTTTTCGAAAGGGGTGGAGAGTACTGGAAATCTGGAGAGACTTGTTGTCATTCAGTTTCCAGGGAACACCACAGGTTGTTTTCAATGAGAGATCCTGTATGACCTGTGTGGATGTTACGTGTGAGCCAATAATAATAATAATAATAATAAGAAGAAGAAGAAGAAGAATAATAATGCTGTGCGTGGGTCCATGTAAGCGCACGTAATTTTACACACGTTTTATCCGGATGTCACTGAGTGAATATCCAGTTCTTTGTACGTTACGAAACATAAATTTCCGCAATGGTGTGTGCAACTTGGATTCTTTTTTATAGCAACTCTTTTGAAAATCGATTAAGTAAATGTGATACTCTTGATTCCTCCAATGTGTTAGGACAGAAAGAGAAAGCATAAATATGAAAGAAGAAGGAGATTGGTTTATCAGTAGAACAGTAGATAATAAGTTTTTCACCAACACCACACTAATGAAAGATTATATAGGGTTGTGAATAAAGGTGCTAAGGTGAACATAAAAGAAAACAACAGAATTTTGGAGATGAGGTATGATTATTTGTATTGTTTTGATTGTTAGTATAATTATTCTCATATTGACACAACGTTTTGCTCGATATATTTAATTGCAGAAATATATGTAACTAGCATTTCGGCCCGGCGTTGCCCGGGTGTTTGGAGGTGTATGTTGAGAAAAAAGAAACAAAAAAAACGTTTCAATTTTTTTTAGCTTTGATCCCTATTATTACCCCTTAACATTTATTGTTTTGGGCTCAAATCAAGTTATTAAGTTAGATCCATGTCCAAGGAACCTATATCTAAAATTTCAATTGTTTAGACCCAAACTTGTCGGAGGAGTTTGGTAGAGTTCTCAAAAGTCAAATTGTTAAACTTTTACCCCTTAACAGCCAAATTTCTTGCCGAAAACAGATCACATAGATTATCCCTTGATCTCAGTACCCTTTATATCAAATTTCGAGTCTGTAGACTTAAAATTAACAGAGTTATTGCGAAAGAAAATGTACACAGTCACACAGACAGACAGACGGACTCGTTCACTTATATAGATATATAGCTGGATAGATAGACTAATAGGTTAAACAAAAATATAAACGTATACATAAATATATATGGAAACAATTTGTTGGTTTACTGTAAAGATTTTACGCAAATATTATGCAAGTATAAATCATGTAAATTATCTGCATGAATATAATTACACGTAATAGTTAACTAAAGATGATCATCCCAAAAGAAAACCGAAAAAAAAACTAATAAGGAATTAAGTAAAATGAATGTTTAAAAGAATATGCAAATTAGCTAGATCTTTTGCTAGTGAATGCAATTCCACAACCCATATATAAGAAACTTGTATTTTCTTTTTAAATAAATAGAAAGAGGGTTTTTTAATAAGAATATCAATACACACAAAAGAAAAACGAATTCATATGAGTAGAGATAGATAGATAAATAGATTTGCCGGGCGTTTGAGGAGTGGGAATGAGTTTTACGAGTTGAGAACAATGTACAGTTTAACAGTATTGATGACTCGGGGTCTCCCTAGAGAGTTGAATGAGATTAGAGTGGAAACCAGACGAAAGTAACTTTGACCGAGCAGAAAATTGCTGAGGACTGACGCGACCAGACAGTTATCAACGTACAACGTTGTGGTCCCTATTCCTTCGTCACACGCACGCACAAAGTTTAATTAATTTACAACTTGTGTTATTTTATCGTAGCGCAATTACGTAGACAATCATCTGGTCGTATAGGCATAAAAGTAGATTACCCGTGACCCGTTGGGTCAGTATATATTATAGCTAGCTATGGAATAGTGCGTATACAGAATAAATGTTAAAAGTGAAAGTGACTACACAGAATTAACGCATAAAAGCTCAAAAATTGAATGCGCGCGCGTGGAAACAAACATGGTGAACAGTCTAAACAATACAGAATACACTCGATTATAAAGGTTTTAATATCATTGCCCTCATATTAAATTAAAAATCCTTTATATAAGAAGGGTGTAATCTGTTAAAAAATTGAAAAACAGAGGAAAAAAAAATACAAGGAGGGAAGGTGCATTGTGCAAGTCAAATAATAATTTATTAGGTAAAATTAAACGCTATTATAAGTAAGAACGATACCGAAAACCTCTGAAAGGAAATGGGAGAGATTGGAATCAAAGTGATGGCAGAGAAAATACAACGAATCTCAAGAATGAAAACTACACAAATATTAAGGAAACCCCTTGAATGTGGTGACTAACACGACGCATTGTGTAGGAGAAATAACACTTAATTGGGTAAAATTAAACGCTGAGAAATAATCAAAGTAAATCTTTTAAGAAGTTCTCCACACACACACACACGTTATGAAGTGTTTCTACGTATTTTTAAAACGTTTGAAACTTATGACGCAACCTTACTCCGTTCCCTATTTCTGCCCTTTTCCCCGCCACCAAACTTGAAAAAATACTAACGATTACGCCTCGTTTACCGCTACGTGGCTAAGAAATGGGTGTTCATTTTATGTTAAATTTACATGGGAAAATCATCCCCAACACAAAAATGTAAAATTTTTATAAATAAAAAGAAATCCTTGCTTTTTATATTATCATTAAACGCCGCTGAAACGAATAAACCAAAAGAAGGTAAATTTTAATTTCTTTTTAGCTGGCAAACTACGTTGAGTTATATCATTAAATATACCAAATGTGTTTTAATACAAAAATTGATCAATTTGTTTTTGTTTTGTTTTGCTTTGTTATGTTTTTTTTATTAAAAAATATGTGTTTTGTTGTTTTTGTTGTAAAACGAATCTAACTTCAATGACAATACAATCGAAATAATAGCTTTAAAAAATTAGAACGCTAAAACCGAGGAAGAAGTTATTCCTCGTATAATCAAAAGTATTTCTGAACAAAATTTGTTAAAAAAAAAGAAGTCATTTCTCGTATAATCAAAAGTATTTCTGAACAAAATTTGTTAAAAAATTATGTTAATATTGTTGAAATTAAAAATAAAAAAAAATTATATCGTTTAAAATGATAAAAAGTTCTATTTATCTTGTTTAAAATAAAAAAAATCTAGATGTATCGTTTAAAATAAATAAAAAGTGTTTATTATTTTAAAAAGAATAATGTTTATATTGCTAATTTTGAACAAGTAGTTTTATCTATTTAAAATTGTTAATTTCTGAAATACCAATATCATGGTTTACATATTGTTTGCATAGTAACGGTGATAGCGGGAAACCTTGCCTGATTTTTTTGTAACGAAAATTGTTTTGTTTTTGTTCGAAAACGATTCTTACTTCCAAGGAAAAATACAAAAAAATCGTAAAATGCAGATGTAAGAAAAAGCAAAAGGGATTTACAGTTCTGTTTTTTATTTGCATAGTTTACACACGAAAAAGGTTGATTAAAAAAGGGGTTCGATGGCTTTGTTTTTATTTCCTTGCGCATGCGCAGAATTTTTCAAACCGGAAACTGTAGACCGGATAAACTGTTTCAACGCCCAAGCAAGACGATTTGAGTTTTATAATATTATAGATGTTAAATTTAAATAAAATACGGAAGGCCTTATTAACTACATACAATTATTTTTTTTATATCATTTTAAAGTTAGTTCAACATTGATTTTTGCTTTCTGGTGTTTTTTTTTGTTTTAACTGTTTTGATTTATTTTTTTGTTTTTTGTTTTTACACAGTGATAACCACTTATCAAGGCCCGGAAGCCACTCAGGGATAAGGGTTATTGCAAGTACATTACGTTAGTGTGGAGATTTGATGAAGTGTTTAATTAAGGGGGCGGTTCATTAGGAATTTGTTAACATTGGACTTGAAGACATCCAAGTTGTAGTCCGGAGGGTAGCAGGCAGATTACAAAGTATTATTGAAAGCTAGCTGTTTATGTACTTGCTTCTCTAAATTTAAAGGAGATCTTTATTTTAAGGTTTTCTATGTTTACCATTTTGAATAAGGCTACATAGATTGTAACACAAGAAGAGATATCCCGAGCCAAAAAAGAGTACTAAAAAATAAAAAGGGGAACACTCATTCATGCAACACCATAAGATGCTAGCTTAACTGGGTTATGCTCCAACTAAACCAAGAACCGCATGCGCCATGCTCAGGTAGATACTACACTTTGATCTTACAGAACTGATTATATATCTATGGCAAGGGGCTTTGAAGTCGAGATTATTTATTTCTTGTTTTAATCAGTACTGAACGTCTCATAGCTATAGTTCACACATGCGTATCGTTATTCCTTATATCACTTCCGGTACCAAACAGAGAGTGGGTTGTAACCCTACTGCCCTGCCAGTGGAGCAGTGTCCCACTAAATCTTTATATGTATCTGTATTTTCTGTAAATATATATTTCATTTCATTCTTTCCAAGCATCCTACTCTATTTTCAACTGAACTCCAACGGAAACGCATTAATCAACAATTCCTCTACGTACTAGGAAAATATGAGCTTATGCTCAAAGGACCGTATACAAGTAATCGCTGACAATATTTGTTACTTTTCGGTGTTAAATGCTTCAGTAGTGGTTGATGTGCCGTAAAACGGGCGAACCAAATCAATGTCCTCTTGCCTATAACTGTTTTCGTTGTTCTCTTCTTCAGATTTGTTATTCGGAGCTACTATTCTCTCAATACGATCTATTACCTTCCTGCTAAACGTTTACAAAAATCGCCCATCTTGTTACAACCTCTATCAACTATTATCCCAACCCCCCTATATGTGTCTTAATCTAAACGCAAATTTCATAAACAAAGCTTCTTTCTTACAACTGTCCATCTGTGAAACTGTTCGCTCTGGCCTTCTTTCAAGTTGATTACAACATAGTCCAATGTAAACAAGTACTTGTTGAGCCGTCATCTGACATAAATAGGTTCTACCCAATTTTCACTAATAACGATCACAACGCTGCTATCTAAATGGCCACCGTACATACAATAGCTCTTATTCTGGGTTGGCCTTCGGTTCTTGATACGTGTAGAGTTAGGTGTGTCAGAATATTTGTGTAAAATATTGAATAATTCGACCCCCCTGTCTTTTCAAGCTTTACTCGAAAAATTTAATTCAAACCCTAATGTTGTTTTTTTTTTTCAATTAAAGGAGCAAGGACCAAGGTTTCATAAAAAAAAAAACACACAAACAACGTGTTTTTTTTTAAAGTTTTAAACTTCGGACTTTACAGGTAAATTTCTAAAACACACTTCTTTTTTTGTTGTTTTAAATTTGAATATATTATTGATCTTTTATCTTCAATTTGTGTACACTGTAGACTCCGTTGTAAAAACAAAATGCGAACGGAAAAGATGACACTCTATGAACTGCGTTTGATTATTTATTGAAGTTGTTTATGACAAGAATTTTTGATATTGGATTTTAAGCCGACCGGCCGGGGGGGGGTCCATACATCAAGAGTGCCCACTTTTGGGGAGCTTAATTTTTGCAATCGACTGAACGTCGTGTAAAACGAGAAAACAAATAACTACTTCGGTTCTACTACTACCGCTAACTACTCCTACTCCTGCTACTACTACTCTGCTGCTGCTGCTGAATGTCAATTACTACCTCTTATTACTTGGTGTAACAGGTCTTTTCTCATCGGACTTCCCAACCTAGCCTCTTATCCTTCTACAGCCACTAAAGCTACTACTACTAATACTACTACTACCACTGAGTGAAGTTGACTGACGCTGGATACTACGACTTGCGTCTTTTATTTTTCCATAATACACACCCACAACCGCCACGCACACTTTCTCTTTGTTTCTTCTTTCTTCCTTCCGTCCAGTCAGTTGAAAAATAGCATTTTAAACTCATTTCTCTATACAAGTTACCTGGCACTACGCTTGAGTGGGTGTGTTCCTGACAGTCGACAATACGTCCTCGACACTCAGTCCGCTAGCAACAAAACGACTATGAAATAATTGTATTATTCTTTTCAGTCTCAGGTGGTCTATTCTCCAAGTTTTTTTGTTTTTAATCTTCTCTTTGAGAAATGTCAAGTTTATTGCTAATAATTGTAACGCCCCATAACAGGAAAACCTGACGGGACAGCTCAGAAATTTTTATAAGCCAGTGAGCTCTTATCCTTGTTAACTGGGTTTTCAAAACCACCCATTATTTTGTGCTACCCTCACAAGGCAGCAGTGGCGTGGCGTACCTATGTAAAATGGCGCCCATGGCAAAGTTTGAATGTGCGCCCCTAATGTATACCTTAGATATACCTAACCTACATAATATCATAATACAGGCACAATTTTAACGAAAGATAAACCATGAAATGAATGTTTTAATAAAGTAATTATATGGTTATTCTTACGCATTTTTCAAATTTTAATTTTTGTCAAGCAATTTATGCGCCCATGTCAGAGTGGGCGCCCATGGCACGGGCCATGCCTGCCATACCCTAGATACGCCACTGCAAGTCAGAGGGGGTAAATAACTGTAGAGTTGGGAATTAGAAGACGTGTTAAAAAATAAAACAGAAAATAAAACGTAAGAAACCTGATGAGTGAAAGCGTGACGGCCAGCATATTTTTTGTAAACGATATTACGTGGTCAAAGTTGTGATCAATGTGTAATATATATATATATATATATATATATATATATATATATATATATATATATATATATATATATATATATATCTTCTCCTATCTACTTGAGTCATTCCTGCTATCGACATTAATTATTATATATAAAGTACAGTCGGAAAATTTTCTCCAAAACCTTTATTGTTATATACTTAATCACATATGACCTATTTGCGTTAAATATATTAAATGGTCAACAGAAGCTACGATCCTAATTGATAGGACGCCGAGAGAAGTTGTGTCTTTGAGAAAATGGTGAGTTCCACATTCGCAGTTAAATTATTATAAAGGAATTACCAAAGGCGCACAAGCAAATGAAAACATGAAAGGTGAATTAAAGAACAAAGATTAGTTCCCAATGAAATCCGAAACAGTTGGGCTTTTTTTTAAAAATATTCACACAAATAAAATTAATGTGTCTATTAGTGTTCTTAGATAGGTTTTGTAGCGGAATGCTTCTGATATGCAACGACACGATAATCGAAAAATCTAATTAAAAAAGAACCAATCCGATTTTAATCAAGTTAACACCCTTTTATAGCCTAACATCGCAAGTGCATTTGACAAGTTTTATCACCGGATAAGCAGAAAAGCACGACGAATAAAAATCAACAGTAGATTCTTGGATATGACAGGGGCATTTTCGAAATTAATGTTTTTGGTTAGAGCTCAATTAAACTATGTTACCTGACTTTTATGCGTATAACTTTACTTAAAGATATTCTATAAAAATAACTTTAGCAAATTCGCAGTACGCTCTCTACATTGAAATGTAAACTGCAATGTATTGTGCACTAATTTACTGCGAAGAGGCGTGTGAAGCTTCCTTTTGGTGCACTGTAGAAGACAACCAACGATGTGATTGAAAAACCATCAATTTCCCTGATTTCGATGACAATAAATGTATTGGAAGTCTGAAAAATTCAATTATCCTTATTCAATTTCAGGCACTTTTCGGTCTCCCTGCTAGAATATATATATATATATATATATATATATATATATATATATATATATATATATATATATATATATATAATGTAAAAGAGATTTAGAAGGCTGTCACAATGCGAGGGATGAATTATAGTCGCTGTTGGTAAGAGGAGACGAGAACAAGTGGCGATTTACAAATCAATAAGTACATATATATATATGTATTTTTTATTATTTTTTATTTTTTTATATATATATATTTATTCAGTTGTATGGTAAAATGTCTTACTTGTATTCATGCGACGTATTCCATTATTAATTTCGGAAAAATTTTCCCTTTTCAAATGGTGTGCGTAACAGGTCGATTCAAGACATTTTAAGATATAATAAAATATATATATATGTACTTATTGATTTGTAAATCGCCACTTGTTCTCGTCTCCTCTTACCAACAGCGACTATAATTCATCCCTCGCATTGTGACAGCCTTCTAAATCTCTTTTACATACATATCCCACACAATGCTTCAAGCAAACTACATATAGATATTTATATATATATCCTTTTTAATACAGGAATCGCCACTTATCAAATTAAGGCCCGGAGGCCACTCGAGGATAAGGGTTAATGGTAGTCAGTGTGATTGTAGCGTAGTAAACATAAGTAGTAAAAAAAGTAGTGGGAATTTTGTAAATTAGATTTCTTAGTGGACGGTTCATCAAGAACTTGTTTACGTTGGACTTGAAGACTATCAGGTTGTAGTAAGCTGGAAAGCAGGCAATCGGAAGAGAGTTCCACAGGCGTGCAGTTCTAAGAAAGAAGCTTTGTTCATGGAATCTACATTTAGGTTTAGGCACAGATAAAGAGCGTGGGAAATTATTGATATTGGTTTTGCCTAGTGTTTTTTTCTGATACTTTGGCGAGGGGTGGACCATAGATTGAAGCTCAGCTAAGCACTTGTCAAGGAAATAACGATAAAGCAGAGACAGGCTCGCAGCGTCTCTTCTGTGGGAAAGAGGTTGCAGGGAAGAGAAAAGTACATCCCCTACTAAGCTACGAAGTCTATTTTGAACTCTGTCAAGGCAGGATAATCTTCTCCTAGCAGCTCCTGCACAGATGTGGGAACAGTACTCCAACGTTGGCCGTACCTGGCTTTTATATAGGTAGAGAATTGCATCAAGTGTGATATATCTACTGGGGCGTAGAAGGATCCCACCATTTTTCCAGCGGCCTTGGCAATGGATTTGATGTACGTGTTCCATTTAAGTTTAGGAGTAAAGGTCAAGCCCAGAAGCTTGCCAAAACATGAAGCCTCCCCAAGACGAGAACCATTCATTTTAACCGATACTAGATTAGCATTAGAACGTAGATGGTATAGAGATAGAAACTTAGTTTGAGATGCATTAAAAGTAACCAGCCACACATTTCCGCATTGTCTCAATATCAGAGGAGAAAGAATCAGAGAGAACTTCATCGTCTACGGTCTTTGATGTGCTACCAAAGATTGTAGTGTCCTCAAGATAAATGTCTACAAATGATATAAGGATGTGATTTGGAAACGATTTACATAGATCAGAAAGAGAGTTGGGCCCAGGATGTGCCGCTGGGGGGAATACACATTGAGAATATTAATACTGAGAACTTCGTATTTCTGCTCTCAACCACTACACTTATGAACATATATATATATATATATATATATATATATATATATATATATACGTGTAGTGTCATCCCTACTCTACGCCTCTGAAACATAGAAGTTACACAGATCAAATATAGGACTGCTCGAGAGGTTTTATCAGCACTGCCTTAGACACATTCTTGGTTTAAAGTGGGATAGCTTTGTCCTTGATACATATGTCTTTAGTAAAGCACAAACATTGTCATTAGCATTGTTATTACGAACCATCTGCTTTGGCGGGTCATCTTGTCCAGCTTGATTATTATCAACTCCCAAAACAGTTGCCCATTTTTTCCATAGGCATCAATACATTATCAAGGCCAAGAGGCCACCCGAGAATAAGGGTTAAAGAGTGTACAGTAGAAATTGGACAATATGGTAATCATCAGTAATGGAAATTCGGTAAATTTGTTAACTTATATAGACCGGCTCATCTCAAGAACTTGTTTATGTTAGACTTGAAGACAACCATATTGTAGTCAGCCGGAAAGCAGGAAAACGGAAGACAATTCTGCAGGCGTGCAGTTCTAAGAAAGAAGCTTTGTTCATGGAATCTACGTTTAGGTTTAGGCACAGATAAAGAGTGGGGGAAATTATTGATTGTGTTTTCAGCTAGACGAGTGTTTCTTGTGAAAGTTTTGTGAGGGGGGACCATAGACTGAAGCTCACTTGAACACTTTCCATGTAAATAACGATACATCAGAGACAAACTCGCAACATCTCTTCTGTGAGATAGAGGTTGCAGAAGAGAAAAGGACATCTCCCACGAGGCTACGAAGTCTATTTTGAACTCTATCAAGGCAGGCCAAGTCCTTTCTAGCAGCTCCTGCCCAGATGTGGCAACAGTATTCCATCCTTGGACGTACCTGTCTTTTATATAGATAGAGAATTGCATCAGCAGTGAGATATCTATTGGATCGATAGAAAGATCCCACCATTTTTCCAGCGATCTTGGCAACAGATTTGATATACGTGTTCCATTTAAGATCAGGAGTAACGGTCAAGCCCAGAAGCTTGTCAAAACTTGAGGCCTCCTGAAGACGAGAGCCATTCATTTAAATTGATGCCAGATGAGGATCAGAATGCTGATGTAAAGAGAGAGGCTTGGTTTTAGATGCATTGAAAGTAACCAGCCACCCCGTTCCCCGTTGTACAACGTGCTCAAGAACAGAGGAGAGCGAATCAGAGAGAACTTGCTCGTTTACTGTATTAGATGTGCTACTATAAATGGTAGTGTCATCAGCATAAATGTCTACAATTGATGTAAGGATGTGATTTGGAAGATCATTAATGTAGATCAGGAAAAGAGTTGGGCCCAGCATGGACCCTTGAGCGACTCCAGCATTAATACTGTGAGCTTCTGATTTTTGACCCCAACTACTACTCTTATGAACCTATCAGAAAGAAATGATCTAATAATTGAGAAGACATTTCCAGCTATACCATAGCTAGAGATCTTGTGAAGTAAACCTTTATGCCATACCCTATCAAAGGCCTTAGATATGTCAAGAGCAATTGCCCGAGAAAGGTAACCTCCGTCGAGAGATTTGCTAATCCTATGAGATATAACTGGAAGCACATCTGCTTTAGATCTAGCAGAACGGAAACCATATTGAGTGTAACTAAGAAGGTTCTTTTTGTTGAGATGGTTGATTACTCCTGTATTTAACACAGATTCCAGCAACTTACTAATGACGCACAGGAGACTTATTGGCCTGTACTGAGAGGGGGTGGTGAACGATCATCCGAATTCTTAAATACAGGGCATACTGGTGAGATTTTCCAGGGTGATGGGAAGCTATTCTCCTTAAGACAACGTTTAAACGGTTTTTTAAGTATGGCCACTAGTTCTGGTTGAAGTTTTTTTAGTACTATAATTGGAATTCCATCAGGGCCGGTTGCTTTACTGAAATCAAGGTTTTTGATTAGCTTGGCAACATCACGTACAGCTATGAGCATATCACATTGCGTGTTTTCTGATACAGGAGGAAATATTGGGGGTTGGCGGCCTTGGTCGCAAAGGATAAAATTATCTGCAAATTTCTTGGCAAAGAGTGGTGGCGTTGTCTGATGCTGGCGAGATTACCTCAGGTCCATTGATGATAGTTGGGATAAAGCACACGCTTCTGTTCAGGATTCTGTTTGCTATTTGCCAAAACTGGTGGGAACCAAGCCGCTGCTCAGCTACTTTGAACTTTACGGACTGAGCATACAACTCTCTTGCGTTCTTTATTACTTTCTTACAATGGTTGCTGGCAGTCCTGAAATGGCTTTGGTTTCAATACATCTATTTTGTTGGAAGCAGTGGAAAAAGTGATTTCTGTGCGCAATGGCAGCAGCACAGTCTGGAGAGAACCATGGATGGCTGTTAGGTTTTGTTGGAACCTTTTCGAGGGTATGAAACGGTCTATGCATACAATTAACCATTCCGTTCTATGGTGTGCTCCTTCTTGGAAAATAACCCCAACACAAGCCCAGAAACATTTGCGCGAAAGCATCAAATAGAGTCTGGTGAGATTACATGTTCTTGTTGATAGTTGGGAGCCCTCGCGTATTATCGCAACAGCGAAGGGCATTGATATACAGGGGCGCAGAACACTTTGAAGCAGCCAAGATAGACCGAGCGAAGCTTAAGAGAGCAAATAGGAAACGTAAAACCTTGCCGCCACATCCTTGAGATCTTTGGATCTGTGATGGTTGTGACCGGACTCTGTTATCCAAGGTAGGTCTGAAAGCGCACGATGATACGGGGTCGGTTGCTGTTAGTTTCATTCAAACCAATGACTGTCTTCAATGCCATGTCTGCTTGAGGGTGTGCAAGTCGTTGCCAGGATTTAAAATTCATCTTCGGGAACATGGACATTCAGGGAGTGGGACTCGTCTGACAAGACGTCGCAATCATCATATAAATGTGTGTGTTTGTATCTGTGTGTGTTATTTATTTCATTTTGTTTTTGGCAATACGTTTTGAATTAAGTCATTTATTTACACGAATGTGCATTTATACCTAAATACGAATTGGGAATAATTTTTTTTTTTTGACCAATGTGGCACCTCCATATATTCATGCAAATTTGGAATTAAATCCATTATATACATATATATATATATATATATATATATATATATATATTTATATATATATATATATATATATATATATATATATATATATACCCAAAACGTCTGGCCATTGTGGAGGTGAGAATAAAACTTGCTGCTATTGTTTCAAATGATCTGAAATAATAGCAAGTGGGGACTTGATTCCAAATATTTCTCATATGTTATATTTCCCCTCTTTCGGAAATAGGTTACGATTATGAATATCTCCAGTATCTAATAATCTTTATACACTGTGAAATTTACTTTATGTATGAAACCCAAAGAGGGGAGATATAACATATGAGAAATATATATAATCAAGTATCTTTCTGCTGTTATTTCTGACCATTTGAAACAAAGCAGCAAGTTTTAGTATCTTCTCTATCCAGGCAAGAGGTTTTGGGGAAATAGCAGATATTTTATAATTCATACGCAACACTAGGGAAACAAATGACTATGATTGAAACATTTTATGATTAGAAAAAAGTGCCAAAAGTAGGTTCCTGATGATTGATTATTCCCTTTAATGTGCGACTGTACGGGGAATGTCACATATCCATCTACACAATTCAGGTATTCACCTTTTCAAGAAGCCTTCATTTCATAAATTCTGATCAATAGTCACTGAAATTTTGAATTATGAATTTTCCAATAATGGTCATCTATCTATCTATCTATAAATATCTCTCACTCACTCTCCCACCCTCTCTCTTTCTCTCTTACTCTCTCTCTCTCTCTCTATATATATATATATATACATATATATATATATATATATATATATATATATATATATATATAGTATTATATAAAGTACCTTGCGTGTGTGCGTGATTGTGTGTGAGTTTCTTACTGTTACGTTCCCAAACGGCTGAACATACCTTTTGCAAATTTTACACAAATGTAATTCATGTGTCTAACAGAGTACTTAGATATATTTTGTAGAGAAATTAAATAATTCTCGAAAATCGAAAACTCCAACAATAAAAATAGTTTATTTACTTAAAGATAAAAAAAATAATTTTTACATGGGAAGTTTCATACGTTACACCCGCAAGGGAGATAATACAATTTTAGCAAATTATTTCTTCTTAAAAATCATATATATTGTCATCTGTATATATAGCTCAGTGGTAGTGTATTACAGAGTACAGAGCAAATGCATCTCTGTTCTTTACTATTTTATTGACTTTTTTGCTTAATCAGGAGTCCAATTTATGATAAAAGACGAAGTGCCATTAAAAACCACCAGAAATCATTTCTTCGTTTACATATTTTAAAACTAAACATTAATGAAAGTAACATTTCCAGGGCATTCATCGTCAGACCCAAATATCAGCTGACGTGATATTGTAAAATAAAAAAAAACACACACACACACACACAGATGGAATTTGAGAAACGACATTATCATTATTTTTTTTTTATTTTGTATTCAAAAAAAAAAAATTACGAATTAATCTACCGGAGAAATTATTCATCGTAATATATAATCTTAAATAGGGGATTGCTTCTATAATAACACATACGCAATGAGCATGTTAAAGCATATTGTACGACCGAGCAACGCCGGGCGAAAGCTAGTATATATATATTTATATATATATATATATATATATATATATATATATATATAAATATATATATTTGTGTGTGTGTGTGTCTGTGTGTGTCTGTGTAGGAATACTAAGAGATTGATGAGGTGTGGAGGAGAGATACTTGAAAAAAAAAACAAGAAAGAAACAAAGAGAAATATTGAGAGATGGATGTGATAGATGGATTGGGTTTTTAATAGAATGAGTGTACACGCACACTTTAATTTCTTCTATCTGCTTAGTTATGATCCCGGACGAAGCCAGGTTGCAATGCTAGTATATATATATATATATATATATGTATATATATATGTATATATATGTATATATATATGTATTTATATATATATATAAATATATATGTAAGAACAACTATATATATATATATATATATATATATATATATATATATATATGTAAGAATAAATAAATAAAACATGTTACAAACACTTTAAGAAGGGTAAAAACATATTTCACTTTCAAAAAGAAACCACAAATTAAGTGGATAGTCCTTAATCTCTGGAGTTTCGAAGAAATACTTTCCTTATCATCAGAGAGTAGGGAATAGCAAAATGCAGAAATCGGATTTTGCTTGCGAAAGTATTAAATGAAACTACAAGTAAGACATAGAACTTACTTAGAAAAAATAGTGAAGCAGAGGGAATGAGAAAAAAGAAAAATGATTTCACGTTAATGGAGGGTCGGGTGAAGAGTAGAGTATCCGATAACGGTAAAATCTAAGAAAATTTGAAGTTCCGTATCCCCAAGTAAAAATAGAAAGGAATCACGTTACTGGAAGATATTTCGATCTAATCCAAAAGGCAAAATTCTGTGAATAATTTCACAAATGTGTCCAAGGGAAAAAGAGTGAGTTCGAAATATTATTATAAAAAGAAAGATACATCGTGCATAGAATGAAGAAATGGGGAGATTTTTAAGACACTTCGGCCGAGACCGATTTTTTTAAATACGAAGCACCTGGTCGTCAAATAAAATATTGAAATACTTATAACTTTGGTTTATGGGATTTACTACATGAAAGTTTTCAGGCTTTTTGAAGATTATAATACTATTCTATAGTTTAAATTTTATAAAAATTGGTAAAAGAAAAACCTCTATAATTTAAAACCAAAAAAATATGGCCAAATTCGTCTGCATTCGTATATATATATAATATGCTGGCAGGCCAGCCTTTGTTTTTCTGCTTCGGTTGTCTCTTCTTGGACTTTTTCAGACCACTAATATATATATATATATATATATATATATATATATATATATATATATATATATATATATATATATATATATATATTGCAAGGATTCGATATAGGTAAGATATTTTCGCCTGTTTTCTTTTCATTATAAGGGAAATGGTTTCATAAGATTTTCTTGTTAAAGTGTTTTTTTTTAATTCTGAAGAAAGGCTGTTCTTGTGAAAATTTTCAAACAACATAATGTTTGAATTTGTCCGAATAGTTTTGAAACAATTGTAATTAACGATGAAATATACTTATTGTTGCTATCAACCCATTCTTTGATGTCTTGGTCTTTGTTAAAACAAATATATATATATATATATATATATATATATATATATATATATATATATATATATATATATATGTGTGTGTGTGTTTGTGTGTGTGTGTGTGTGTTTGTATGTGCTGAATATGAAAACTAGTGGCTACACATATGCAAATATGTTTCAGTAAGCACCCTACTAGGTAAAATCACATCATCAGGCCAAGAATATCTCCGAAAGTATCAGTGAAAAACATTACCTTTTTATATTAAACCCAATCTACAGAATTATATCATTGCCAATGGTAAAAGAGGTAACCAGATAAAATAAGTGATCACATTATACAAATTGATGTGGGATCTCCCGATATAATTTTATAGTTATGCGTTTTTAGTTAGCATTAAACATCTTGCTCTACTTTTAGTGGTTATTTAAGGAATACGGATTTTAGAAGAATAAGTCTTATACCAGTGCAAAAACAATATATATGTTCCAAACGTAATGCTTCCTGCTTGTATTCCACACGAA
This sequence comes from Euprymna scolopes, assembly GCF_053919585.1. NCBI lineage: Eukaryota > Metazoa > Mollusca > Cephalopoda > Sepiida > Sepiolidae > Euprymna > Euprymna scolopes. Next base: position 13,119,190 of record NC_136491.1, on the reverse strand, counting down.
TGGATCCGATGAGATTACAAATTTATAACCTGAAAATCTGGGATCTCTGTTGCAGATATTGACCATTTGAGACTCTAAGAAAGCAACGCTATCACGGATATGCGTCAGAAACACGAAATCGTCACTGAATTCCTAGCAAAACTGCATTGACCATGATGTAGTAAAACTATTTAGAGCGCAATATGTAGATAGTTTTAATGGTACTACTCCCATCACTTTTTTCGTGTGAACAGAGGCTGGATTATTATTGCAAAGATACTCGTATTATAAAACGAGCTCTGCATCCATGCTCAGGTATTGTTCACCGATAACAAAATTGAATTAAGAATGGTGGTAAGAATATTATAAAATACCACTCTTTTCGCAGCTTTTCAAGTGTTTTTTAGTTAAAAAAAATAGGAGAGTTTATTTTTTGCACAACCCTCTTATTTAAAAAAAAAACATAAGACATTTAATGTAATCGTTCTAATCAAATATTCAAGTAGAAAATAACAACATATTTGTAATACCCATTTACTTTATGAGTGCGTATGTATGTGAGACAGGGTATGTTTTGTTTTTGTTTGTGTCCGTTCTTCGCGTTAGTGTGCGTAAATCGCCTTATGTCAGACTGCGTAAGTTCACCGCTATGTGTATGTGTGTGCGTGTGTTAGTTGAGAACGGGCCACTTTGGGACAATGTAGGCGTTTATGTGTGTATCGTTTTTTTTTTTGTCGCGATACTTAAGCATGTGTGTGTGTTAAAAAAATTAATACTAGTCTCTCTAATCCCGAACCCTTTATTCTACTCTTTACTGTGAGCTGACTTTTTTTTCCAACGCATGTTCTCAACGACAATCTGAGCTTAAATCATGTATTATCTCTTCCAGTTCGAAAAAAGAAAATAATCCCCGAGGTTCAGCGGACGTAGTAAAGAGCATATCATATGGCAATTATTTTTTGCATTTTCGATAAATATGCCACAGGGAGCCGATTTAAAAAAAAAAAGAAGAAAATTCCGTTTTTACAATAAATTTTGTGCGTGATTTATCAATTCCTATTAGAGGACCAGGGCACCTGTCCATCTTATAAGCCTTAATAGTTAGCTTAAAAATGAATTCTGAGCAAAGAGACCGTCTGTATTTACGTTCCTGTCTAACAAAACAATAATGGATATTTGCTCAGTAGCGATATTTACTCCAACTTAAAGATTATGAGTTTTATTTAATAGTATTGTATTAACGATGAACACAGAAACCGAATTTAGTTGCTTCTGTTTAATTTTCCAACTGCATTCCCTTTACAACTTGACCTTTTGGTCAAGATCAAAGTGTGGTATCTGTTCTTCAGATGCTGCACTTCCATTTCTTGTTCTCTTTCGGTGGAGGACAAATCCTTCACGACTGAGACAATTTGTATTTTTGTACCTTTTCTCCACGTTAAAAAACGACCCTGGTGTCTAACTCTGTCCCGTGGGGAGGCATAGTAAATAGGTACATTTAAAATCATGTCACTCGGTTATAGGAATTAATACCGTTTTCTTTTTTTCTCTCCAAATCTAAAGAATCACTACTTTGAGGAAGTATATTTCCTCTACATTAAAACACAAAATTATGCATAACATTATCCTTGCCGACAACAAGGAAATAACGATAAAACAAAGACAGGCTCGCAACGTCTCTTCTGTGGGAGAGAGGTTGCAGGGAAGAGAAAAGCGCATCCCCCTACTAAGCCATGAAGTCTATTTTGTACCCTGTCAAAGCAGGATATGCTGTTTTTAGCAGCTCCTGCCCAGATGTGGCAACAGTACTCCATTCTTGGACGTACTTGGATTTTATATAGATAGAGAATTGTATCAGTAGTGAGATATCTTCTAGAGCGGTAGAAGGATCCTACTATTTTTCCAGCGACCTTGTCAACAGACGTGATGTAAGTGTTCCATTTCAGGTCAGGAGTAAAGGTCAATCCCAGAAGCTTATCAAAACATGGAGCTTCCCCTAGATGAGAACCATCCATTTCAATTGATTTCAGATGGGGATCAGAGCGTTGTATAATTTAAAGATAGGAGCTTGGTTTTAGATGCATTAAAAGTAACCAGCCACCTCTTCCCCCACTGTACCAGGCGCTCAATATAAGAGGAGAGAGAGAATCGGAGAGAACTTTGTCATTTACGACCTTTGATGTGTTCTCATAGATATTGGTGTCGTCAGCATAGATGTCAACGAATGATTTAAGTATGTGTTTTAGGAGATCACTGATGTAGATCAGGAAGAGAGTTGGGTCCAGGGTGGACCTCTGAGGGATCCCAGCATTAATAGTGTGGGTCTCTGATTTCTGCCCATCAACCACTACTCTTATGATCCTATCATTTAATAATTAAGAAAACATTTCCAGTAATACCGAAGCTGGAAATCTTGTGAAGTAGGCATTTATGCCTTACTTTATTATTCTAGTGCCGCTCTGCGACTTCTAGTTTCGGAGGAGATAGATTTCTATATCAGATGATAATAACAATTATAAGACAACGCAAAGTATTTCCCGATGTAATATGGAGACACGGTAATTGATGGAGGTGTTAGATGCTGTTTATTAATATGGATTTCGAAGCCTAATGTTCTCATCAGAATAGGGGCTAGGGAGCTAGGCAACAACCACTTCACTTCAATACGCCATCTAGTTACTGGGGATAACTGGGTGTATTAAAGTATCTGCTATATAGGGGAGTGATGGAGGAGGGGTGAGGGAAGCAATCTGGGGTGTTAAAACCAAGTACGTCCAAGGATGGTGTACTCTTGGCATATTAGGCCAGGAGCAGCTTATCCCGTCGTAACAGAGTTCAAAACAAATTTCGTTACCTAATGGGGGATGCCCTTTTCTCTTCCCTGCAGCGTCTTTCCCACGAAAGGCACGTTCAGAGTCTGTTTCTGCGTTATCGTTATTGTCATGGCAAGTGTTGATCTGAGCGCCAATGTATGATTCCCTGTGACCTGACATCCACGTTTCTTGCTTTCAAACTGACTACAATATGGTCGTTTTCAAGTCCAACGTGTACAAGGTTTTGATGAGCCATCCCCTTAAGTAATTCAATTTACAAAATTTCCGCTACTAACGTTTACTGAAATATTTTCCCATTGACTACTATACACGAATAAACTCTTATCCTCGAGTGGCCTACGGGTGAAAGTTCAACGATTTGACCTTTGAGGACTCTACCAAACTCCTCCGACAATTTTGAATCTAAATACTTGAAATTTTAGATATAGGTTCCTTGGACATGGATCTAAGTAACTAACTTCATTTGAGCCTAAAACAATAAATTTTAAGGTAATAATAATATAATAGGGATGAAAGTTAAAAAAATTGACCACTTTTTTTTTTTTTTTGCTCAGCATACACCTCAAAACACCCGGGCAACGCCGGGCCGAAATGCTACTATATCTATAAAAGTGAACGTGTATTTGTCTTTGTGTGTCTTCCTGTCTGTGTGTCTGTGTGTCTGTCTGTGTATTTGTCTGTGTGTCTGTGTACATTTCCCTACGCAATGACTCTGTCAATTTTTAGTCTATAGACTCGAAATTTGATATACAGGGTACTGAGATTTGAGAAAATCTTTGTAATCCGTTATCGGCGAAAAATTTATCTGATAAAGGGTTTAAGTTCAACGATTTGACCTTTGAGAACTCTATCAAACTCCTCCGCTAATTTTGCGTCTAAACACTTGCAATTTTAGATATAGGTTCCTTGGACATGGATCTAACTTAATAACTTTATTAGAGCCCCTAACAATAACTGTTAAGAGGGCATAATATGGGTCAAAGTTAAAATAATTGACCGCTTTTTTGTTTTGCTCAACATACACCTCCAAACACCCAGGCAACGCCTGGCTGAAATGCTAGTATATATATATATATATATATATATATATATATATATATATATATATATATATATATATCAATTAATGTTGTAGATTCCGTGTTAGAAGCGTTGATTAAAGTTTAAAATGAATACGCAATGTTATGTGAATAAACAATATTTATTGTTTATACATATAAAATTGCGTCATGATTTGGCTTTCAAACGTATATAATACATACGTATTCATTACACACACACACACATATATATGTATATATATATATATATATATATATATATATATATATAAGTGAACGTGTCTGTGTATCTGTGTGTCTGTGTGTCTGTGTACATTTCCCTACGCAATAACTGTCAATTTTTAGTCTAAAGACTCGAAATTTGAAACCCGGGGTACCGAGGTATGGGAAAAATGATGTGATCGGTTTTCGGCCAGAAATTTGCCGATTAAGGGTCAAAGTTCAACGATTTGACTTTTGAGAACTCTACCAAACTCCTCTGACAATTTTGGGTTTACGCAGTTGAAATTTTAGATATAGGTTCCTTGGACATAGATCTAACTTAATAACTTTATTAGAACCCCTAACAATAATTGTTAAGGGTTCATAATAGGGGTAAAGTTCATAAAAGTTGACCTTTGCGGTCTCTTCCAAATTACTCAGACAATTTCTGGTCTAAATATTTGAAACATAAAGTGTATTACGAGATAGGGCAAGCTTTTTCATCAGTTTGGGTCGAAAATTTTTAGTTACCAATATATTTATGTATGTATGTTTGTTTGTTTTTTTGCATGTCTGCCTTAAACTTTCAATAGAGGCGACGGATTTTACCAAGATCAGTTTTAAAGTTCGACCTTTCATACGACAAATATCGAAAAATTGACTAAAAACATTAATATCTTCCCCTTCAACTCGGCATTTTTCTACAGGTGGGGGGGGTCACTTTTTTTCGCCGATATTTTTTAAAGTTATCCTCTCCTTTAGATTGTCCAGCCTAAATTAAAAAAAAAAATGTCGCTTCCAGTTTGTCGGTGGTCGTAACAGCATAAACGTTAGGTTTTACCCCGTTCTTTTCCTTCTTTGCGGTACGGGTTCGAGCCTGCCTTCCTACGACCACTTTTTGTTGTTTGCTCAACATACACATCCAAACACCCGGGCAACGCTGGGCTGAAATGCTAGTATATATATATATATATATATATATATATATATATATATATATATATATATGTAAATATATATATATATATGTAAATATATATATATATATATATATATATAGAGAGAGAGAGAGAGAGAGAGAGAGAGAGAGGGAATTAGACCGTAATTCTAGAAGAGCAAATAATAATTTAATGTATTAATATTCAAAGGAACATTGCTCAGAGTACTGCAGATATATAATGAGCTCAATAGGCACATTTATTCTAGAGCTATATCAATATTGAAGATAAAGATTAATAATTATAAATTACGAATCAGTTTACCAAAAGGAGAAACAAAATGTTTTCGAGACCATCGTACTCTCAATAATGTTTTGTTTCGTTTATCCGTTTAAAACTGATTCCTAATTTACAATCATTAATCTTTATCCTCACTCTCTCTCTCTCTCTCATTCTATATATATATATATATATATATATATATATATATATATAGAGAGAGAGAGAGAGAGAGAGAGAGAGAGAGAGAGAGAAAGAACGAAAGAAAGGTAAAATGAAATGTGGAAATGCTCTCTAACTTTGTAGTGCCGTAAATCTGAGGACGACCAAAAATGAGCATCGGAATCGGAATTGGTATTGAAGTTGGAAAACGTTTTGGTCTATTTTCCGATGCCAAAAACGATTCCTTTAATTATTATTATTTTTTTAAATTTCATTTGTTTAAAAAAAAGATCTTCCACTGCTTGTAGTAATGATGGAGCAATAAATATTTTATGATTTAAAACTGTAAAACTGATATCTAGAGATAACTTCCCACACACATACACACACTCCGATTGAAAAAAAAATGATGCACGTTTCACATGTAGAATAGAGGTTGAATATAGTATGTTTATTATTCAATATTATTGGTTACATATGTGCATACGTGCTTCAGTGGAGTCCCAATTCAGGGACAACACTTCATCAATACTGATGAACTGTAGTCCTGAAATTGGGAATCCGCTGACACATGTAACCAATAATGTTTTTTTTTATTATTATCAACAGACTATATATATATATATATATATACATATATACATATATATATATACATATATATATATATATATATATATATATATATATATATATATATATATATATATATATATATATATATATATACGGTTTTAGAGATTACACTTTGATCCTAGTCCGAAGGCAATTGAGTACTAAAATAAATAACGGCACGGTTTTTTGATGTCTAACTTAATCGTTGTTTTTATTTGAATCTCCACACTATTCAAATTAAAAAAACAAAAAAAAAAAAAACAAAGAGAGAAATGATATTTTTTCAAGCAACCGATGAAAGGAAAAAAGAAAGGGAAGTCAAACGGAAGAAAATATCGTTTATTTTTGCAAATCTTGCAAAGTGCGTATTAAATTATTCAAGTGCGTTGTGGGCGGACTTGCGTGCGTGTGCGTGTGTTTGTTCACGGCTCGTTTGCGTGTGTGTTTGTCTGTGTGTTTAGCAAGTGTGGCCATTTTGGTCCAGGATAGATACTCTCTCATCTTATCGTAACAATGCAGTCTAATTGAGAATACGCAAAACTCAACAGAAAACAACAACGCCATTCCTTACTATTGACACCATAAATTATTTGAAATAAAACTTGTGTGCGAAATTAGTCAAAACTATTTAGTTTGCTTTATCCACCATTCTCAACCAATTTTTGTGAGCAATTAAATATTTCATACAAGTTCTAAGCGTTGTAAGTTTCGTAAATATCGGTTCTGAGAAAAGTAGTCATGTTTTTCTAATCAGTAAATAACGTAAACAAAAGTAACGATCGTGCTTTCAACTTCTGTTAAACATTAATTAAATAATGATTAATTATGTTATAATTAAACGCAAATAGATTACAAATAGCTGCTAAATTGTGGTTAATTTCTCAACGTGAGTAATTGTATCCAATGCATGTACATACGCCCGACAAGCCCGCTTATCAACAACATCCCACCCCTTGACTACAGTCAAGGGGTGGGATGTTGTTGGTGTAGATAACGAACAACTTTCGACTCTGTTAGCTTATTCCCTTGGACTGCTGGACCGTGGAATTCCCTGCCTGTTACCTACTTCTATGCCTTTACTAACATGCAGAGGGTTAAATGTAATGCAAACCGACATCTCGCTCATCTCCTCTAAACATGTTCTTAAGTGGCATGAATATTTTGTCTCATGTTCATATCGAAGATTCTGTGTTGGCATTGGTTTCCCCGATAGTTCTGTAGTAAAACTCCTTTTTAGTAAGAAACCAGGTACTAGAGGAACTATGAGAATGTTGCCAATATTTTAAGTGAAAATGATGTTTATGGAACGAACTGGAATCGAACTTGGAACACCCAGGTCGTCAGTCCGTGTCGGTAACCACTTGATCATGGTCATATCTGTTGTTTGGCATGAACATGATTAAGAAACACACACACACCCACACACACACACACGCGCGCACACACACCCACACAAACACACTCACACACACGCACACACGCGCACACACACACGCGCACACACACGCACACACACACGCACACGCACACACACACACGCACACACACGCGCGCACACACACACGCACCCACACGCACACACACACGCACACACACGCACACACACGCACACACGCACATGCACACACACGCACACACACACGCACACACGCACACACACACGCACACACACACACACACACACACGCGCACACACACGCACACACGCATAAAGAAAACAAAACAAAAAAACACTGTTCCTTGTAAATAATCCGTGTCGAAAAATTATGATTGCCAGGAAAGATGAAAAGGAAAAATTAAACAATACGTTGAATAAAAATATTTTGAACTAATAAATAAATAAATAAATAAAATAAAATAAAATAAATAAAATAAATAAATAAACCATTTCTTTGCGTTAGTCTATTATTTGCTGTTTTTAGACACGTGCAAAATTCACAGCAAATAAACTAAAAAATGGAAATGTTTTACGGTTTTTAAATTTGATTGTTTTTCCTAATGTCTTAATGTGTATTCTTTTATTTACATTATTTTTTTATCAAAAAAAAATATATATTGTTCAAACCGAGTGGATTACTTTCGTGAAAAGTCCGAAAAGAAATGGAAAAACATGCAAACAACATCATTACTATTATTGGAAGGGCGGTGAGAGCAACAGAATGCACATCATTGTTATTCAAATCTGAGTAAAAAAAACAAACAAACAAAAAACAAAAAAAAACATCAGTGTCAACTTAAAAGTAAACGGTTTTTGCGAGAATGCAAATTGGTTTACAAAGCTGATCAAAATCAAAAGTTGATCAAGATCAAAAGAGGCGAAGAGTAAGGCTTCGTTTTTTAACGTATGAATCACGTTTTATCAAAGCCCAAATCTAGACGATGATAGTTGTTAACGAAATGTAAACGTTGTAAGTTGAATGATGAATAATATCCTTAGAAGATTAAAGAAAGATAAAAGAAAGATTAGAGAAATGAACAAAGTTATCGGGAGGATCTACAGAAGACTGTTTCAATATGAAGACGAGCTTATGGGCGATCACTGTTAATGACGCGTATCATAACTCCTAACGAATAGGAAAAAAAAAACAACAAAATATCATAATTATAATTGTATTATCATCATCAAATACATGGTAGGTCCTTTTAAAGATGGACATAATAAATGTGCTAGAGAATTTACAAAACGTCTTTTGTTCCTCGATTCTTTGAACCAACTTTTGTAACAGAACGCGCATGAGCGTGCGAGGAAACATCAGCAGGATATGTAGGATAGCTGGCTTGTGAAAAGATATGCAGCCGTAGCCGAAAAAGCACATATGCAAATTAGAAAGTGTTCGGCGGCTTTCGTCAGACGGAAAAAGGGGGAAAATACTTCATGCGGTCAGGCGAGAGAAGGAAAGTCAGCACTGTAGAAGATGGACATGTGGCAGGTGAGAAAAGGTTGGCTAATACCAGCGCGAGTATGAGCAGAAAGAAAAACCACCGTGTGAAATAGACGTGCTGCGGTGAGAGACTTGTAAGCTGGTGTCGAGAGGGTAGACTGTTGTTACTCTTATGGCAAACTAAATGAACAGTTAAAAATAAATAAAGTAAAGAAAAAGAAAGAAGCAAGTGCTGACTGGATAATAATGCCAATAAGTGTCTTTTGCTAAAACAGAAAGAAAAGCCGATTCGGACTTATTTATTTGTATTTGTTTTGCGCATTTGCGACGGAACGCAGGTTACACGTTAATGTTTAAAAATTATTTTATTTCGTAATATTATTTACTTTCTTGCTACGAGGTAAACCACACATTGAAGCGTTGCTTTGAGAAATTAGCGCACTAACATATGTAAACTCTGACCTACAAAACAGAAAAAAAAAACGTGCATGATAATTTCCAGTAGGGGCGTCTCAAGCAATTAGCAATAAAACAAGTGAAGCATGCATGGTCCCGTGTGAGTGCACAGTGAACGAGTTATAAAAAATGACTAAGTTAAGCATTGCCCCTCCCCATTTAGCCCCCAAAGTCCCCAGGGACGTATAATCCTGGTGAACATGGACAAACGGTGCAGTTTTAGGCTGTAACATATGTAATTTTGAGTTCTGCACAATGCAAAAATGAAATGACGAAGTCGTTTATCCACCCCCGCCCATTTAGCCCCCAAAGTCCCCAAGGCCTTAACATATTTAAATTTGAGTTCAGCACCATGCAACACTGCTTAATAGACATACACAGAAAATGTTGGACAAATATGGTAAAATAGTCCCAAAAATCGAGTTTTTTTTATTAGGCTTAAAAATACCTTTGGGATACACCCAAAAGTTATCGCGAAGTATAATAAGAATAATAGTATAGAACAACAAAATTAAATAAAAATCAGTTAGTTACAACTTTTCAGAAAGTTTTATAAAAATCCAAGATATCATTTTTTTTTTAATGAGCATGAAAGCATCAATTTTAGCCATTTAAACACGAAAGCCACCTCGGAAGTTGGGGTGGGGGCAACCGGAGTTTTCCTGGAAAATTCGTTCTGATACTTTTTTTAATCATATCATATTTAATGTTTGTGCAAAATTTCAAAACAATTCCAAGGCGTAGTTATTGAGAAAAGTGCTGACGGACGAACGGTCGGACGGACGAACTGACAAGTGTAAATTTACAGGTCGACCCTCCTTTTGTCGAAGGACCAAAAACCCTTCGCAGATATAAAGTAAAGCCTGGGAACCTTGTATCCTAACTCTATGATACGACACCTTTGTTTCGATATAATTCGATTTTATAACGCTTTACAATAATTAATAATCGATAGTCAATAATCAAACACCATAAAACGAACAAACAAAAATTAGCAAGGGATTAATTTTTTTTTATCGATTGTAAGGATTATTCGCATTATGAGGGTTAGTAGTGTCATTGATTTCCAAACTTAAGGAAAGACCAGTAGTCGTTGCCAGCGAGACAGCAATGGTAAGCGGCTGTTGCGATAATGTGACATCATTTGCAAAGGTTATCGGAAAATGTGAAGAATATTGGTAATCTAGGAATACTTGTTGACTCTCGCAGTCCAGGAAACATCGCAGGTTAACTTGTGTAAAAACACCTAATAATTTGTTGGCACTGTATTCTTGTTGTTGTTGTTGTTATTATTATTATTATTATTATTATTATTATTATTATTATTATTATTAATAATAATAATAATAATAATAATAATAAGAAGAAGAAAAACTTTGAAAGCGGAGACATGAACTAAAGGCGCAAACTGGATGTACAGAAACTGTTACATGTGTAAAACACAGAGGAACATCAGAAGGAAATTGTATAATTTTAAGTTACCCCCCGCCCCTGCTTCCTTACCTTCCTCCAATTCTTTTCATGTTTGTGTCACCAAATACTGAAGCCACACCAAATAAGTGAGGAGGGTCAAGCAGGATTGAAAATGGTTATAGAAAGAGTTAGGGGTACGGAAATCTGGAGAAATATGTTGACACTCAGATTCCAGATAACGCCACAAGTTGTTCTCAAAGAGAAATCTTTGATGATCGCCTGTGAGACTACTTCTAGTGAATAAATGATGATGATGATGATGATGATGATGATGGTGGTGGGGGGTGATATCTTGCCAGAACGCTGAAAGGGATTTGGAAGATGAAGAAAATTGAAATAATGCCTATAAGAGAAGAAGCACTAGGAACAATTCCGACACCAAGAACATTGAAGCTTTATAAGATTTCTAACCCTACCCCACACTCCATTACCATATCACTGCGTACCCCCCCCCCCAAAAAAAAGAGGGATACTAAATAGCCAAGTAGTGTCAAGGAATAAGGAAATACCCAGGAGTGAGCACTGATCAGATCTCCGCTGTATAAGTGCGAAGAGAACTGGGACCTTGGGGAGGCTTATTGCCACTTTAATTCCAGTGAAGACCAATGACTTCTGCCTACGAGAATTCAATGGCAAGCAACTGTTGCGATAATGCAAATTTATTTGCAAATGTTATCGAAAGCGATGAACAGCACTGAAAATCTGGGAGACTTGTTGTCGCTCAGATTCCATGGAACACCACAGACTGTTTTCAACGAGATCTTAGATGACCTGTGTGAAAACTCCTTCTGAACCAATAATAATAATAATAATAATAATAATAATAATAATAATAATAATAATAATAATAATAATAATAATAATAAAATTAATAATCATTCTGATTTCGTTTATCAACGTATCTCTGGAAAGGGATGATATTCATTTCCAGAGGATTTCCCTCAATCCCGGCTCCAACCAGGAGTTTTAAAGATCAAAGGGTTTCCTAAAGATGCTAGTGGTGCCTACAATAGCAGAGGTGTGAAGGCCACCTAAAAATTTAGGATTCGTAGTTTTTCAATTGTCCTTCCAGACGACTTGATACTACTCCTAGCGTACCAACTACGACCGGAATTATTTGTGTTTTAACACCGTGTATACACCTTATCTCCAAGGCCAATGGAGAATAATAGCTCCACTTCTCGTTCTCATTCTCTCTCACATTCCTGTCCCAAGGTAGTGAGAAGTCTACAATTTGCCAGTTTTTTTTAGACTTTGTCAATGCCGACCAAATCCGGATGATTCTGTTCCAATTGCTAAGTCGTTATGACACCTTTGTCCTACCATACTTCTTTATTGCCATCCTCACTTGTTCTCACTTCATCAGGCACCTCATCAAACCACTTTCCAGCAGACTTCACCCCAACCCTCTTACAAACCTCCCAATATATCCGGAGTCCCATGCGATCGTGCCTTTGCGTTATTAACTTATATGAAACGGTTCATCAAAGACTTTTTTACGTTAGACTTGAAGACAATTATATTGTAGACAGCTGGAAAGCAGGTAAACAGAAGATAATTCCACAGGCGTGCACTTCGTGGAAAGAAGCTTTACTCATGGAATCTACGTTTAAATTTAGGCACAGATAAAGATTGGGAGAAATTAGTGATAGTGTTTTCTGCTAGACGTGTGTTTCTTGTGAAAGTTTGGGAAGGGGGACCATAGATTGGAGCTCAGCCGAGCGCTTACCATGAAAATAACGATAACACAAAGACAAACACCTAACATCTCTTCTATGAGAAAGAGGTTGCAGGGAAGAGAAAAGGACATCCTCTACGAGGCTACAATTATCAGGAGTAAAGGTCGTCCAGAACCTTATCAAAACATGGGATTCCCCAAGACGAAAGCCATTTGATGCCAGATAGGGATCAGAGCGTTGATGATGTAAAGATAAAAGCTTGGTTTTTGATGCATTAAAAGTAACCAGCCACTCCTTTCCCCATTGTATCACTTGCTCAAGATCAGAGGAGAGAGATCAGGGAGAACTTGGTCGTTTACGGTCTTAGATGTGCTACCATAGACAGTAGTGTAGTCAGCATAAATGTATACGAATGATGTAAGGAGGTGAATTGTAAGATCATGAATGTAGATCAGGAAGAGAGTTGGACCCAGGATGGACCCCTGAGGGACTCCAGCATTAATACTGAAAGTTTTTGATTTCTGACCATAAACCACTACTCTTATTAACCTAACAGAGAGAAATAATTTAATAATTGAGAAGACATTTCCAGCTATACCGTAGCTGGAGATCTTGTAAATCTGTATGCCATACTCTATCAAAGGCCATTGATATGTCAAGAGCTATTGTCCTAGAAAGGTAGCCTCCGTCGAGAGATTCGCTAATCGTATGAGATATAACTGTAAGCACATCTGCTGTAGATCTCGCAGAACGGAAACCATATTGCATGTCACTAAGAAGGTTATTTTTGCTGAGATGGTTTATTATTTCTCTATTTAACACAGATTCCAGCAACTTACTCATGACGCACAAGAGACTTATTAGTGTGTACTGACAGGGAGATGAGCGATCACCTAAACCTTGAACGGGGCATACTAATGAGATTTTGCAGGGTTACGGGAAGCAATTCTCCTTAAGACAACGTTTAAACAGTTTTGTAAGGATGGGCGCTAGTTCTGGTTGAGTTTTTTGAGTACTATAATTGAAATACCGCCAGGGCCGGTTGCTTTACTGAAATCAAGGTTTTTGATTAGCTTGGCAACATCACGGACAGATATTTGTATATCACATAGCATGTTTTCTGATACAGGAGGAAATCTTGGAGATTGGCGGACGTGGTCGCAAAGGGTAGATATGAACCAATCGCTACACCCTGCTACAAAGTGCGCAATTGACTCTGAGATCTTACCACAAATCCGGCATTCTGCAGCAACTTCCTCTCCTAGAACCACTTTTATGAACAGCGGTGTTGCTAATGCCTGCTCTTATGATGCACAACGAAAATCTTCAGTTCGCTTCGACAGATACCAAGCTCTAAGCCAGTGCCATGATATTTCATTAGCTATATTCTGGAAAAAAGACTTTCCGTGCATTTTCTTTCTAGCCAGTTCCTCTTACCTTTTTCTGTCCATATGTTTCACATACTCAGCCTTGGTCTCACATACTTTCACTTCATTGGCTACAACCATGAGCATCCGCTCTTCACTTCTAACCACATGCACCTTCAACGACATCTCAGTTCTAACACAATCTTTTACACTTTTCAATCCTCTACCACCTCAATGTCTCCTTACTCTTCCACTTTGCCAATTATGTGTATCCTTAAACATTTTGCTTCGAGTTAAACGCACTGATAGACATTGCCATCCGATCCTCCGCCCCCCCTTATAATCAAACTCCCTATATCATAAGAGAAGGAACTAAAATATATTGCCGCATATTACCTAATCAATATTACAATCTTGCATAACCCCCATATTATAAGCGATTTTATAGCCGCCTTTTGCCGTTTAGGTTGCACCTGTCAAAAATAGCAATCCATGGATAATAGGCACCCCACAAACTGTTAAAATAAATTACCACGCAGCAACAAATACACCCCAATTTAACTGTAAAACATATAACCCTTAAACTCAATACTATGTGAAAGACCATATACAATATATATATATATATATATATATATATATATATATATATATATATATATATATATATATATATATATATATATACATATTAAAAAAAATAATTATATATATATATATCATACTATATATAACAAGCTTCCCCTTTATTTATTTAGAATTCAATAAAGCTTCCCCCAACATTCTATAATTCCTCTTAATCTTTTTCGTCCCTAATGAACTCTATGCTAGACGCTGCATCTTCCCCATGTTACCTAGCGCCTTCTCTACTCTTCTGACGAGAAGCATTATGCTTCGAAATGCCCTGACATAAAGAGTCCCTTCTATCCCCCAAATTTTGCTTGTATTCCATTATTCAATAAATGATCCCTTCTATATCTACCAACATATAGTTTTGTGACTTCATTTCATTCTCTTGTTGTCCTATTATATATATATATATATATATATATATATATATATATATATATATATAAGGAGCATTAGTGAATTGAGAATAAAGAGACCAGAGTCTCGCGGCCAGCAGTTATTATCTCTTCTCCCATTGATCTCTACCGTACCAAAACAGAACCAACCTCAGACGGATTTAATCATGAATCAGTTTTCTTCTAAAGAGGAAGTACCATGAGGATATCAATTAATAAATCGATTCCCAGTCGTTTGTATATTTCAATCAGGTGAGATGACGACGTTAGGATTTTGCAGGGCTGTGTCAATATTCTCCTACCTACATCGCCTGGTATTCCAAAATAGTCACCCTCCTCGTACATTACTTCAGTGATATAGCGGAAACCTGTGCGTAAACCTGATTATACTGCACTGATGATGTGTGGGTATATGTATGTGCACGCACGTGCGTGTGTGCCGTCCAGTTATGGATAAAATAGTAGGGGAGACTAGACTCGGAAGACTTGGTTGTGCTACAAATCCATATTTATTTCCCAATTTACAAGATTCGAGACGGACACAAGGTCATTTTCTTATTTGCAATATATTCGACTTCCAAAAAAAGGAACCTTTTGAATTGAACCAAATAAAACTCTTCTAGACCAAGACGGATTGTTTTTCCTCCAACAGAAAACAGAACCGAAAATTCGCTTCATAGTTGTTCATTGTTTACACTTTCTTCATTATGTTTCTGAATTTTTTCGATGAAGATTGGTTATTCGTATTCTTTGGATTCATCGGACTACTGTTTCGCAGAGATCCGTGGCGCAATGGTTAGATTACTTGTAAAAATCAATTGTAAAAGTAATATTCTCGGGAAAGTTGAAGGTTCAGTCCTCAGTGTAGGCGACCGAAAAATACAATTTTGAATTACTTATGACCTCTGTCCAGTCATGGCTGATGAAACAAGCGGATGCTCTCTCCGTGAAGTAAATAAAGGATTCCACTAAAAATTCTGTCCAAATTCCCGAGTTCGACAGAAACATTCCCGAGTTCGTCAAGATACGACCGAGAAGTTGTGAAATTGCAACTCAAGATGAGAACAGTAGTCCGATAAATCCAAAAAAAAAAGTAAGGACCTTCTTCATTTCAGATATATTGTGTAGGCAGCTTTATAGGTTATATCCATTGTTGTTTAAAAGTTAAAGTTTATGAAAAATCAATAATGCTAAGACCAGATGCGCCCTAATAATAAATTATTACCAATTCTTTATATCGACTAAAACAAAACATTTTAAGTAATTTACTGGAAGCACATTTGAAATGGATTTGGGTATTTTGGAAGCTAGACAAACTGATGAATATCACTTGTTACCAAAAGAGTTTTAAAAAAGTTAATTACATATAATAAAGATTAATTTTATATTTGTTAACAAGGGAATCACCACTTATCAAGGTCGGATGGCCACTCGAGGATAATACCTAATGAATGTAAGCTGGTAGTGTAATAATCGGTAATGATGTAAATTGGGTAGGATTTGATAATTTAAGCAGACGGCTCAACAAGAATTTGTTTATATTGGAATTGAAGGCTGCTAAATTGTAGTCTGCCGGGAAACAGGCCATCGGAACTGTGTTTCACAGGCGGGCAGTTCTAGGAAAGAAAATTTGTTTATAAAAGCTGCGTTTATATGTAAGAAAGGGTAGAGATTAGGTGAAATTATTGAAAGTGATTGAAAGTAGTCAAGTGTTTTTTGTGACAGTTTGTCAAGGAGGGATCACAGATTAGAGCTCAAACGAGTTCATCCTAAGGGACATAGGCCATCAACAACTTTGTAGACGCTTTTGTAGCGACTGAGTTGTTTTTACGGGATGAGGGTGCTGGTCCCACGCCCAACCTTCCCAGAAAGTACATACAGATCCTAGCCTTCCCAAATGGTCACCCATCTGGTACTAACCAGGTTCAACGTTGCTTAACTTCGGTGATCCGGCAAGAACCGGTGTGTCAACGTGATTGTTCCGTACCTCAGACGGATGCATGAGATATAAATAACGATAATGCAGAGACAGGCTTGCAACGTCTCTTTTGAGCGAAAGAGGTTAGGTTTGCCTAATTACCTCATACATGAAATTCTATGATTTTATGCGATTATTTGCGAATAAATTGACAACCTATTAGAAAAAGAAATTTATATTCGAGCGTTGACGATTAGTTTCACATATGAATTAGCATAACATGATTCTTCATTTCCGGGCCAACCTAACATTTTAGTGGTGTTGCTATTAGATTTTTGTTTTACTTTTTTAAATTGAGGATCACTACTTATCAAGGTCCGAAGGCCACGCGAGGATAAGGGTTAATTAATGTAAAGTGATGGTGTAGTAATCACCTATGGTATTAATAGGTAAATTTTTGATTATTTATGAGGACGATTTAACAGGTACTTGTTTACATTAGATATGAAAGCAACTACGTTGTATTAAACCGGGAAGCATTCCAGAGGAACAGTGTTCCATAGGCGGTCAGTTCTGGGAAAGAAGCTTTCTTTATGGAATCTGCGTTTAGATTAAGGCACAGATAGAGAGTGGGGAAAGTCATATATAGTTGTTTTAGCTAATCAAGTGCTTTTATGCAAGATTAGCAAGAGGGGACTATAGAGTGGAGTTCAGTCGGGCACTTGCCATGAAAATTAACAATAGAACAGACACAGGCTTGCGACGTCTCTTCTGTGGGAAGGAGGTTGCAGGGAATAGAAAAGGATACCGCCTACTAGGTTTCGAAGCTCGTTTTGAATTTTATCAAGGAAGGATGGGTCGTGCCGAGCAGCTCCTGCCCAGATATGGCAACAGTACTCCATTTTAGGGTGCACCTGGTCTTTATACAGATTGAATATTGCATCGACATTGAGACATTTACTGGAGCGTTAGAGTGATCCAAGCGTTTTACCTCCACGAAAAGATAGTCTACACAAGATCGGTTTTTAATGTGGTGAACACCTACCTTCCTTAGAAATGAGACTCTGGATAGTAAAAAATAAAAAATTGTCTCGGTCAAGTAGGATTTCTTTTACCGTGAAAAACTAAAGTGCAATATCAAAACAGATACTACAATTGTTTTGAACCAAAATAAGTTTAACTATTTTTGTCGTTGTTACTGGAGATAAATCATGTTTATTTTTACAGGAGATTCTACTTTGTTAAGCAATTACGTGTTGTTTTACGATTTTACGACTTATACATACGTTCAGTAGTAAGATTGTTATTTGTTCTTAAAAACAACAACAATGGACCCAAATCGGTTTACTTTGCGTTAAATATACAAACCCGATCTCGCAGTCTAAATTCTAAAATATATCTTTTCTTCCCACCAAGTGTGTTAGGCGTCTACAAATAATCGCTTAAAAAAGGTAAAATTTACTTGGGGATAGTAAGAGAGGTGAGAGGTGGGGTTACTCCACACATTTAAACCCCAACCATCCCCAAGGAAAAAAGAAAATGGAACGGGCTACTTCTAATTTGTTCACTTTCTTGCAATGTGATGTTGATATTGTAAAGCGCAAGTGTCATGTCAGCCAAGTCGCACCAACAGGAAATTACCGGTATAAACCTATACATCAGGTAGCGCCGTGTATTATTATTGACACAGGAGTTGGACTGGTTCAGCCATCTTTTATTCCTCCAACTACTACCGGGACTACTACGACATTTACTACTGCTGCTGCTGGTGTCGAGGACCCGACACTATCTGCACTGCTGTTGCGGGTTACTGGCAGGACAACCGCGACTGCGACGGCGACGAAGACAGTTACCCCACCTATAAGTGTGGCAGTGGCTTGGTACTGTCGACACCAATGACGGTGGGGTCGGGACGTCAACTCTAAATACACACACACCCGATTCGGGCCCATAGACCGTCGCACAACTGATCACCCAACATTTGAAAACGAAAAAAAAGAAAAAGAATAATAAAAAAGAAAGAGAAAAGAAAAAGAAAAGGAAACTACAATCAATCAATCAATCAATCAATATATATATATATAAATATATATACAGACACACACACACACACACACACACACACACACATATATATATATATATAAATGCACATATATACGGGTAAGTAAACATACACAAGAAACACACACACATATGCATAAACAATATAATTTATAAAAGTCAAGTCAGTTGTATAAGTAAGATATATATATATATATATATATACATATATATATATATATTTGTATATATATAATGTGTATATATACACGCATATAATTTGACAGCAATGTCATTTAAAGTAAACATTTGTTATCGACTATTCAAACATAAAATGATATTTATATAAACAATGTAAGCCTAGTCCTGTGTCAAAAAAAAAAAAAAAAC
The DNA here is from genome assembly GCF_053919585.1 of Euprymna scolopes. Classification (NCBI taxonomy): domain Eukaryota; kingdom Metazoa; phylum Mollusca; class Cephalopoda; order Sepiida; family Sepiolidae; genus Euprymna; species Euprymna scolopes. Next base: position 13,099,888 of record NC_136491.1, on the reverse strand, counting down.
TGAATGGAATCATTCCAGTTTTTTTTTGTTTTTTTTTAAATGTGCGTGTTAACGAGAAACTGGCGTTATGACGGGCACTTGCCACTTGTTTAACCATAGAAATGTTAGCTCTCAGCTAACTTCTCTAAATGTGTAAACGAATGAAAATGTTTTAATTGTCTTAAAATCTATCCGGAATTCTAAGAGTTAGGATTTAATAACAATAATAATAATAATAATAATAATAATAATAATAATAATAATAATACGAGAGAGAGAGTGAGAGAGAGAGGGTGAAAAAAGACGGAGTGGACGAAAATAAGAAAAAGAATTGTGTCGTCAATTGCGTAAGAGTTTAATTTCAACAAGTGAAGAAGAAAAAAAAAACACCTGTTTTTTTTTTTGTAAATTAAAATTAAACGCAACTGAAAACCGAAATTATAAACATGTGTATAACGTGCAGTTGTCTACACGCGCGCTGTTAATGCTAACACTCCCAACTTTGATAATATATTATTTTCCTAACAAATTTATTTGTCTCGTAAACGTCACTTATTTTATATTCTTACCAACTTTTCACAAATCACAATCATAATCCTTCCCATACACATAACCACACACGCATAATACATATACAAAAAAGTTATCAAAAAAAAAAAAAAAAGATTCACAAAAGATTAAAAAAAAAGGTTCCACTTAAGAGTGGGTTCTATATATACATATGCATATATATATATGCATCAACTTATTGGAATTCCCGCGACAGAAGTTTGAATTATGAAGAAAAAAAGAATATGAACAACATTCCGAAATACTGTGGAAATACGCAAAAATAGTTAAATACATATATTTTTGTCAATATTAACGCCCGTCAAGAACAACGGAAAAAAAATACAAGGTAAGTGAAAAAATAAA
>NC_136491.1:13068994-13091494 GCF_053919585.1 Euprymna scolopes | reverse complement strand
ATCGGAATTTCGTAATTTCAGAAGCAAAAAAAAAAAAATAAAATAAAACGTATTGGGCTGCCATCACCTAGAATCGAAACTAAATCTATAGCATTCAAAGCTGGTGACCTTACCACTGGACCAACTTAACAGGCATTCGTACTAATCAAAAATTAAAAAAAATTAAAAATAAACTAAGATGTATAACGATTTTTTTTTCAATTTGGACCCCATTTTGACCCCCTTACAAACTATTTAACCCAGCGAAAGACCCATAAAAGAACGGTCTGCAAAAATATCCAATCATTTGAGGCCCCTAGCGCCGCTGGGTTACTTTTAGTTTCGGAGGAGATGGAGTTTGAAAAATATGAAGACAGACAGACAGACGTATAATCTTTTATATATTAAATTGTAAAAATAGTTAAAATAACTGGGTTAATAACGGATAAAGCGGAATGTAATGTGAATATAATTTCCAAATTCAGCCATTTCTTGTAAATACGATTTATTGGTGCTTCTTTAAAAATAAACCTATTTGCAAAACACAAATACACGTCTTAGATTTTATAATGTACATAATCTTCACCGAGCGAATATGTCAAATTCCAAAAAACATGTAAATTGATCAGGAATGTTTTTGTTTCTTTTTACCGAGAAAACCAAATGGTACTGGTACACTTATTGAACCGTGCTAAAATAATAGTGTTATTATTTAGAAAGCCAGCTATTACATGGGGAGAGGAGGATGTTTTGTGACTATTCTGTACTTTCAACGAACAATTTAATGAAAAAAAAAATACCGTAAAATGTTCATTTAACTTGAAAATATTTAAAAATAGCGCGGATCAATAAGTGCACCAGCATTAATCAATATTTATGAAGCGACATATTACCTTTTTTGTCGCTATATATTTATTTAAAAAAAGTGGCAGACAACTCAATTCGAACTATTGACGACAATTTCTTATTATAATCAGAAAAAATTGTAAAAAAATATTTTTTTTAGATATTTAAAAAAATACTTGAGCACTTTACATGGGTTTTGGAATATGACATTTTCTTCTGTGACGTATAGGTGTATCATAAATATATTTTTGCAATATATATATATATATATATATATATATATATATATATATATATATATATATATAAAATGAGTTTAATTCTAAATAAACACCGATTGCTATAATGCCATATTTAACGCTAATACATTTTGGATTGCAACTGGAAGTAAATTAAAAATAAGAAAATAATATAATAGTCCTGCCAGTCGCAAAAAACACCCATCCGCGCACGCAGACATCACACACACGCGCGCACACGTCTTGCAAGTTTATTAATGCAGAGATGCTGTACCTATTGCAACGATCGATCGATCAGCCGTTGTTTATTTTCCAATCACACATGTGTCTTTTTCCGATCGACCAAAGAATGATATCAATTATTCCACTCGTCGATCCAGGGCAATTGCCGCCATTTTTTACGATGGCCGTGGACGTAACGTTACCAGCTTGTCATTTCGTGTCGAGTCCAAATCAAATAATACAAATTTCAATGCCGTGCTAAACACGAATTGATATTTTTCGCCTTGATTTGATTCAGTTGTTTTCATAAGCCCCTTCTTATCCCCCTCTCTCTCTCTCTCTCTCTCTCTCTCTCTCTCTCTCTCTCTCTCTCTATCGTTATCTCTACTTTTTCGCTCTCTAGCATTGTTTTTTTTTTTTTTTTTCAATTTTTGCGTTTCCTTTTTCTTTCTACATACTTGCGTTTAATTATGTCGGCATTTATTTCTTTCCTTATCTGTACATGTCGTTCTCTTATGTTACTTTCTATTAGTCCACGCTCCCCGGTTGTTGCTCTAGAAGCAGGCGAAGATCTTTATGCATATCCACTTATTCCGCTGTAAAACTTACTTGCTCTTTTTAAATAATTATCAACGTGCAAATAAAATAAGCAACTGGACCTTGCCGGAACGAATGAAGACCCAAGACAATGACTTGAGAGATCATTGATCAATAGCAGAGGCCACAGACATGTCAATTGGTCTGCTCACCAATTGTATGCAAACTATTTTTTTTTACAAGGTGACAAAAAAAAACGGGCCAAACTCTAATTAGGCCGCGTTTCTTAGTGTATTGTCCGAATGAAATGAAACTTTGGTCATAACTAGTTTATTATATTCAAAACATCACATCAAAACACTAGGGTATTTGGCCTTTTTTTCTCCGTTGACTGTAAAATGCTCAGAAAACAATTGAATGTCCTCTGTTTTTTGTTTTGGTCACCCTGTATAACTAGCTGGACGTCTGGCGTTGCCCGGTTATACAGTAAGCTTAAACATGATATTTAAATTTATGTTGATTGCATATATATTATTATAGAATCAATCCTCTTTCGAAAATTATATACTACATGGAATAATTTGCTCGTTGGACTAACTCACAATAAATAAATAAATAAAAATGTAAATAAAATTAAAACAGTAACGATAATATTCATCAAATTCCGTCTGTGTTTGTTTACAATTTCACGTCAGCTGATATTTGGGCTTGATGATCTTTAAAATAGCCTTTCTTACCTTACAGGTAAAAAAGGAGAATTTTTACAGGGAATGTTTTACACTGGTGCGACGTCAAATATCCCCCTGCAAAATTATTTTTTTCTTTAAGAAAAGAAAGACTTTGTTTTTAATCGGATGTATTTCTGTAAAACAAACATATCTAAGAACATTGCCAAACATATAAATTACCTTTGTGTGAAATTTGTAGAAATAAGCTCAGCCGTTTCGGAACCTATGAGGAATGAAGAAACTTAAACTAAGTGGTTTATTTAATTGTAGAGATAGTGATTGAGATATGAATCAGCGTTAAAAATTACACGTGTGAATTTGGCGTATACAATCAAAAAAATTGATCCCTGCGCAAAACGAGCACATCACCATGACATCGAAAAACCTCCGTACTCCCCCAAGGCCCATAGTATGATTGTAAAATCCTTAATGAAATACTTATATGACCATCGGATTTTCAGTTCAATGACCACAAATATTTGATGACATTGAACTTGTTAAGCTATACTCTTTAGTAATCAATTCTCTCAAGCTGCTATGGTTAACCATTCACAGACAACGTGAATTGGAACAAATGCATTAAAGCAATTGCCAAAGCTTCTGCGAGGGAGGTGGACTCTCTCTACCGTGCTAAAAGGCTACTCAAACCTGAGAGTATACCGTACCTCTACAAGGCAACGGTTCACAACGGGGTATTGTTGCCATATATGGGCTAGTGCATCTGCCACTAGTTACTCGCTCCTAAGGAAGGTTAAAAAAAGGAGGTGCCAACCTAGTAGATGCTGAACTATCAAATAAACTCCGACCTCTGTCCCATCACCGAAACGTAGCATCCTCGAGTTTGTTTTACAGGTATTTCAATGTCAAGTGCTCAGACAAAGTCCGAGCACTAGTACACTCTCGACGATAACACCCTCGACAACCACTAAAAACAGCAAAATCCCACCCCTACACTGTAGAGATCCCAAGATGTCGTAAAACCTACTCGAATAGCTTTTTTTCCTCGGACTGCTGCACTTTGGAATCCCCTCCCAGGACCCTGCACTTCTCTGGTGTATTGACATGCAGAAATTCAAATGTAATGCCAACAAACATCTTGCTGCCCATCTCCATGAATAGTATCCCTGCAAATCTGGACCCAAATATTACCCATCACGACTAAGAGAGACTGTGCCTTGGTTGGATTCGAAACTTAAATAGACAGAATTGTTTTCTAATTTTATCATAGTATTGTTCTACACCCAGTTGACAATTTTATCAAACTTATCCTCGAGTGGCCTTCGTGCTATGATAAATAATTACTCATAAGTATCAACAACTTTTAATGGAGAAAAAGTTATTTGATATTAGTAACAGCTTTGCTTATCACTTTCATCGACCGAGTGACATTCAGAAAAATAAAGATAGCGCATGTTTATTGTAGATTTCCTTTGATCTACAAATTGTATCTTTTTTATCAGACATTTATATTTATTTTCCTTTCTTTCTCATTTTTTATTCATCAAGTTTTTATTTCTCTTCTTTTTTTTTCATAATTTCTACATTTCTTCCTTTTTACTGTTTTCCCGCTCTTCTATGTTTTTTCTTTAAATTTTTCTTTCTCGTGAATTATTGAATTTTGTCACTTAATGACACATGGGTGCTATTCGTCTTCCCGCTTTGGTCGTTACCGTAGAACTAGACGACAACTGTTTTGTGCGCATATCAAATCTTAATGTTGTTATACTAATGTTCTGTTTTTAATAATTATTAACTTGCAAATAACATTAAACAGTGGCCCTTGGCCGGCACAAACGAAGACCCAACGCAATGATCTGTACAGATACGTACTACGGAGTGATCGAGAGTGCCAGATTTATATGGCAAAACTGCGTAGGTTTGCTCGACAGTAATATTCTTTTTTTCTCGCGTTACATTTAAATATTTACATGTTGAAACTGTCGGAAAGCAAGGAGCAATAATGGTATTTACAATGTAAACGGTCCACACATAGAAGCGATGAGGGTAAAAAAAAAAAAAAATCTGCCATTTATGTACAAAGAAGGTACGTGACTTTGAAAGTTTGGTCGGTCGGGGTATTTAGGTTTAGACGGTACACGTGCAGTAAGTTTATCGTGATGCATTTCGGGAAGTACTTGTAAAACATGCGCAGGCGGTGATGCAAAAGGGGACTGAGTTTGGCAGCCTATATGAGATCTAGTAGGTTAAGTAGTAGCTGTCATAGAGTATATATATATATATATATATATATATATATAGGGTGTCCACAAAGTCTGGCTACATTATGTAGCCAGACTTTGTGGGCACCCTACACATACACACACTCGTGTATGTGTGTATATAGTATATATATATATATATATATATATGATCTAGAGGATGCTTCCACAAAGGCTGGATACATAATGTAGCCAGACTTTGTGGACACCCTATATATATGTGTGTGTGTGTGTGTGTCTATATGTGACTACTACATTTAATCACATAAATTAATATACGAAAATATAAACTTATGCGTGTTTACTTCAAAAGTGCTCAATACGTAAGTAGAGGTAGGTAGTAATTTATAAAATATATATGACAATTAAGCTACACAGAATATTCGGCATAAGCCTGATGAATCCTAGCGCGGATGAAATGCTGAATATTCGGCGTAGCTTTATTGCCATATATATTTTATAACTTACTATATATATATATATATATATATATATATATATATATATATATATATATATATATATACGGAACAAGGCGAGAGAAAGGAATAGAGACTGGTAATCAGTGCACAAGCTTATATGTTGCAACAATACTCTATATAGGATCGAATCGTGACTTTGTAGAGATATACGATGCAGGCAGGTGCGAGAAGTTTTCTAACCAGGTAGATGGACCATACATTCTTTATGTGAGATCTGGCAGCACTATTTATGTGCTTATTCCCATTCGTACTAGCTGAGAATAGCATGTTGTTCAATTGTTGGACTATCACGAAAGATACTATGGGCCAAGACAATTTCTATCTTTCTTTCTGTCTACTTAACAACGTTTTCTTTTCTTTTTGTTTTGTCTTTCTTTCTAAACACTTCTCCTTTCCTCTGTAAGGCACATCCGTTTTTCTATATTCATAAACACCTGGGTATCATTGGATACACATCTATGAAACAACAGCAATATAATCTCATACACATTTACAGCTGAAATAACGTTAAGGCAGCACCGACCGGACATTGTCTTTTGGTTGGTTAATTTTAAAAACGTGTATGTCGTTGAATTAACGGTTACAATTGAGAGACTAATTTGACCGGGCACACCCACCATCGCAAGATAAAAAGGTATAATGATCTACGAGAACAATGAATCAGAAATGACTGGAGAACCATCGTATTTCGTGTCGAAGTCGGATGCAGATATTCTTGAATAATCGTGGTCTTTCTGTGTAAAACAGGAAGAAATTATAAAAAGAAAATACAGAACAAGACTCTATTTGAACCACCGTTATAATGATAAACCCACAGAGTGACAAAAATCCAACAAAGTCTGGTGCTATCATGATATAATTCTATGGTGGTCTGAACTAGTGGTAATGATGTTTCCGTCCCGAAACCATGCCCAAATCCAGAGTTATCACCTGATGAAGACTTTGTTGCGAGCAATAATGCTATGTAAGCAACAGTTATTGTATAACACACACACACACACACACACATATCTTTCTCTTTATATATACATATATATACATATACATCTATAGATATGCCTATATAGATATGTCTACATACACATGTCTACACACACACACACACACACACACACACACACACATATATATATATATGTCTAATCGCATTTATATATATATATATATATATATATATATATATATATATATATATAAGCATAAGACGAATTCTAACGGGGATGAAACGCGGAATATTCTGTGTAGCTTAATTGCCATATATATTTTTATAACTTATTATATATATATATGTTTATGTATGTATGTATATATATATATATATATATATATATATATGTGTATATATATAAGGCTAATCAGTGACTCGAAACGTACACGGCTTGTATGTAATAATTGTAATGGTTAAAATATTTTTTTTTCATGAATAACTAAAAAAGATCTTGTTTATATTAATGTCATGAATTTAGAAAGAAATTCTAAACTTTATGAATGCCGCTTTATTGGGTTCCATTGCATATATAGTATAGGATAATATTTCTCCAAGTTACAGATATCAAGTTTTCGCAGTTTGTTGTTTATTATTTTTACACAACCTATATATGTATGTATGTGTATATATATATATATATATATATATATATATATATATATATACATACATATATATATATATAATACGTTATAAAAATATATATGGCAATTAAGCTACACAGAATATTCCGCGTTTCATCCCCGTTAGAATTCGTCTTATATATATATATATATATATATATATATATATATATATATATATATATATATATATATATAAACCAATTACGTTGCAATTGGTCATTTGTCTTAGATTCTGATTTTTATACTAATTATTTGTTTCTATTTCTGAATTATTTACCTCCCCACGGTTGCAATATTATACGGGAACAAATTTATACGGAGGGAATTATAGCTGCACCAAAATGGGTCACTCTAAGAATGTGAACAAACATAACAATTACCTAAGGCTACAATGTTATCTTCTTTGCCACAGACAGAACAGTTACTACACTTTTATACTATTCGAAAGTCTGGAACGGGTCCATAGTTCCATGTTAACCTTGTTACTCAGTTTTGTATACACACATATATAAACACTCTTTACTTTGTACATATAGCTGCTGATGTACTCCCCCTCTCTCTCTCTCTCTCTCTCTCTCTCTCTCTCTCTCTATATATATATATATATATATATATATATATATATTAATGCTTAGAAATGTGTACGTGTATGGATTTTGTTTAGGGGCTCCTGTGTTGTATATTATGTAAACAGTCCGTTCAAATTTGTACCTGGCTCGTGTAGAGATCGCCTTCCTTCGAAATTTGTTTGCCTCTGTGTTGACCAACGTTGGAGACAACTCAGAGGTGTAAGGTTGGGAGTAACGACCCATGTTAAGTAGCTAGCTGTTTATTTGTCACGATGTAAAGCCGCTGTCTTCTCCTCTTTTAAACTGAACAGGCTAAGACGATTCACGACAAGCCGACTTAATGCATATATTTATCGTGAATAGAAAATTGCGAGCCTAACCCATTGTTAATTAAATTGATTAACGTTAATATATCTCACATTATACTTAGATTAGTCGAGCACCTGTTGCATTCTATTTCGTTTCCTTTTTATCTTTTTCTTTTTTATAGTCAAGCTTTTCAGTTCCATTTATTTAATTTTAGTGTTTTGTTTGAACACGATGTTTTTTAATGTGCCATACTATTTTTTTTTCATAGTATTTGGATTCTTCATTTTGAGTTTTGTTTGATGTGTTCGATGTCATCTCCGAACTTCTCCAGGTGTATCTTGTCAAACTCTGAAATTTTTCTGTCGACATTGGGAATCTTTCAAGGACCCGTGGTGCAGTGGATAAAGCACTTGCTATAATTAAGTTTTGTAAATAATCCTCTGGACAGGCGCCAGCAAAAATTACAATTGCAAAGGCTACGTCAGCATGCTACCTCTGTGTATTAAAGAAAGAATTCCGTTTTAAATTCCATGCAGATTTCCAAGTTCGACAATATACACCTGAAGAAGGTCGGAGTTAACATCGATCGAAACGTTGGGCAAATAACACTTAAGATGGGAACAGTAGTCCGAAGAATCTAAACAATGAAAATATTCAATTCTCATTTGAAAACTTCAGAAACGTAAACTTTTCTTTCTCTCTCTCTCTTTTTTTTACACATTAGCGAATACAACAGACACTTGCTGTAAGTTAAAGTTTGATGTTCAGATTTGTGAATCTAGTTTTGGGAATAAATATTTAAAATACATTTCAAGAATTACACCATACTAGCAGGACCTATAGATATTCCACGTTTTTTGATATCCATATAATATATGTATAATTTACTCTTAATATTTCTTTTCAAATAATAAATGCCAATTTACTATTATAAACAAAGCGAACTATTTATTCTTCCTAGAAAATAATTTTATTTGGGAAACGTCCGTCTCAAAATAAATAAGGTCGGAATTGTTTATCTTAGTGACGTCAGATTAATTACTAGTCGACATGTCTATATGAAAAATTCTAACGTACATACGGAGATGAAATGTCTTAGCATATTACTACGTAGATATTATGATAGATCTGAATGAATGTACTGTATATATACTATAAGAAAGTAGGTATACGTGAGAACTGCTGAAGGATGTCACCACAGTGTGCAACCCCTAACTATCGCTAAGTAAGAGGGCCTATTATCTTGATCATTATATTGGAAAAAATAAAATAATGCGGTGGAACATGGTCGAAGGCGATGCCAAGGCTCCTTTATCATAAATAAATGCACCCAGATAATTCCGTTTAATTTTGACCCTCTCTTTATAATGTAAAGTGTTTCACAAGGAAACATAAAGTATCATGTTTTAAGCTTTTGTTATGAGCGTGTAAAATAGTAAACGCAGGTCTCTTGTCCCATTACAGAACATGTTTACTGTAAAGCCAAAGAGGCCGGCACAATGGAAACTTAATAACATTTTCCACAATAAACAAATCGTAAATGATGAAAGACTTCCAAGTATTCCAGTCTGACAAATGACTTTAAAATTTATATATTCGTGTTTATTTTCACAGCAACTTTTTTGCGGTCACATAATTCTCAGAAATTTTAAAGTTATCATTTCTAATGATATAAAGAAAATACAAACTATGTTTTACCTTTAAGTATCCAGTGGCAGATTCCCTTTAGAATTTATTTCAGGCGTTTATATAAGTCTTAGGTATTTGTAAGGCCCGTTATTTATTTCGGGCATTCCCTCAACATTTGAAATTGTTTCGTCCGATCGCTGAAAAAGAAAGAGTGTTTTTTCGCTTTTACGTGATGGGATCAATACACGTTGATCTTGATTATAGAGTGGAATATGAGAAGTGGAGACACAAACATTTTAGTTGCATGCCATCATCACGATATCATGAAATTTGATCAAATAAAAAAAAAGGTATATGATAATATTCGCTTAATAAAATGTACGAACGTATATCTCCGTTGTAATAAGAACATAAAGAAAAGGAATGTAATAAGCTGGTCTTCGGGCCAAGATCGCAGTGTAGTTTTTGTTCTGATGCTACACTTCAGTTAAAAAAAGCCTTACTATAGAAGAGATTCCCCTTCTATACTATATAAGAGATTCCCCTTCTATACTATAGAAGAGATTCCCCTTCCATTGGGAAGGGGAATCTCTTCTATAGTAAGGCACTATTTTTAATTTGCCTATTTCTAGGCTTTAATTGTCATTGCTCCCAGGCCAACTCTGATCCTGAGTGGTAGTACCTGCTAGAGTCCCAACCATGGGTTAAATAGAAACTGACTTGAAAAAAAAAAGCAAATATATTCTATTAAAAAATTTTTCTTCAAAATCACTGGATTCGGCATTAAATAACCTGAAGAGGGTTGATGTGCCGTAAAGAAACAAAAAACAACCAACTAAATCTAGAGTGCCCTTTTTGGGGTGCTAGTCCCCCCGCCCACATTAAAAAAAGATCTTGTGTCGCATTTTGTCTTTGTAGGAAAGCAAATCAATACCAATAATTGGAATTATCAGGGGTTGGCTGGATGAAGTGCAGTTATTTTCCTTTTAAATTTTATTTTACTTTCACATTTTAAACTTATAAACGGAAGCAGATATTATATTCATATAAAAAATATTGATCACTCTTGCTGAATTTTATTTTTACGAGAGTGTTCAGACATGTTTCATACCAGCAATCATTCGTCAAGGTAGAACGTATTAAAAAATAGTATACGTTAGTGCTTATAATGTAGGGCAACAAAAACAAATGATATTTGGCTAGTCGAAAGCAAACATGACTTTTTACTTAAATACTATTATCGTCTGTCTTTAAAAATCTCACAAGATAACTTTATATATATGCATATATATATATATATATATACATGCATGTACACATACACACACACATATATATGCATATATATATATGTGTGTGTGTGTGTGTAGGTATATATTGTCTGTTTGTATGCTTAAATTTAAAACTGTTAATCGCAATCAAGATCTGTCACACTGAACTAGTGTGTCGCCACCTGTTGTTGAAGCAGATCAAATTGAATGCTGCTCTAAATCAATTTCGAGCTATACATTATTCCTTGTCCGACAACGGGGAATAATACATATTTTTTTTACTAGCTGACGTATACTGACCTGAGTATTGTCTGTCGAAAGCAACAGCAATTTGCATACGCATTAAAAAAGTGTTGGACAGACCGTTAAAAAATACATGATGGACAGACTCCTTTGAATTACGTGTTTACCATCACATCGAGCTATTTGAAGGTCATTAACGCTGAAAAAACACATATTTCACATCATACTATGTATACTACGAATTGAACACAAGTTGATAATTAAAAGCAGCTTTTAATCATTTATACATAGAAAGATGAATGTTGTAAATTTGCCTTTGCCATGTTAAAGATTTTTATAATGGAAAGTATGTTGGTTAGGTATTTTTAGTTCTATTGTTTTATTATAGTTGCACAATATTAATAATTAAATAATCATTTATATAAGAAGTTTATGAACTTATATATATATATATATATATATATATATATATATATCACTGTCACTATATCTATCATTCTATATAAATATATATATATATATATATATAATATAAAGTTGTGTGTGTGTGTGTCTGTCTGTGTCTGGTCACGAATAGGCTCCTATATGGTTGACTATTTTAAAAAAACTGATTGCATATAATGATAGGATATATATCGAGACACAGGAATGGGTGTGTTTGATCCGAAAGAACCGTGGTTCATAAAAATTGTGGGGTCTATGTTCGCGCCTTGTCCACAAAGTAGTGACATTAAAAATTTAAAAAAACAAACGTTTACCAGTGTTTTTTATATTAATGTACATAAGAATACTTTGATAAGTATGTTTTAATTTAAATAGGGATGGTATAATAAAATTGTGGGGTCTGCGTTCGCGCCTGGGCTCCATAGAATGGAAATAGGCACAAACCTTAATACAGACTTTTCATATCTATCTGCGTAAGTATACTTTGATAATTGTGTTTCACTTTGAAGAAATATGGTATAATAAAATTATGGGGGGTTCGTTCGCACCTGACCTCCATAGAATGGAAATATGTCACAAAGTTTAACAAGGTTTTATAATATAGATCCACAGAATATTGTAATAAGTGTTTCAGTGTGAATCGGCATTGTATAATAAATTATGGGGTTAATCTATTTTATTTTGACTTTCATCATATTTGGCTTTGGTTTAGATAACCCCAAATTCGACCCAAATTTACAACCCTTTCTTTTCATAACCTTCATGCATCAGTCCATTTTCTGTAGGCTGTTTTTGAACCCAGTCAACGACGGGTACTTTTGCTAGTATATATATATATATATATATATATATATATATATATATATATATATATATATATATATATATATGTATATATATAATTACTCCTATAAATTTGTTTTTTTTTGTGTGTGTCTTGATATTCATATTAAAACCTTTTTTCTCATCATTTAAAAAGAAAATACAACTTTGTTATACATGGGTCGTGGAATTGCATTCATCCGCAGAAGATCTGTCTAATTTGTGTATTCTGTTAAACATTCATTTTAGTTTATTCACTATTAGTTTTGTTTGTTTTTTCGGTTTTGTTATAGGATGATAATCTTTAGTTAACTATTACGTGTAATTATATCCATGAAGATATTCTACATCATTAATACTTGTGCAATATTTGCGTAAAAAGGCTATAGTATACACATACCCCTTTCTATATATTTTTCTGTATGTGATATACATGTGTTTAAAAAGTTTGTGTATCTCTGTAAGTTTTTGATATCGCAACACATGCAGAACTTTACATCTGGGTTTTAGCCGGGAAAAATTGACGAAAAGTCTGAAAATTAAAGGTGCAATTTGCCGGATGAAGATGAAACGACGCCATTACGAATATGCATGCATAACGTAATGGCTGTTTTCATTTTTTATGTTTTAGTTTTGCAGCAAATACGTCTTCATAGCTCATGCATTAATATCAAAGGAAAAAAAAATATCTCCTAAGCTAAACGTTTTGCTTTTGATTATCGATGGTGGCGCACGTGTCATTTTTTAAAAATACTTTTTAAAATCATTAATATATATTTGGTCCAATATAACATAAAAATAAATACGAAATCTTCATTCATCAAAATATCATAATTAAGTACATTTAAAGACCAGTCAATGTCCGGCGGCCTGCTGGTATAGGTATTTAATTATTATAGTAAAAAAAAAATAATTATGACAGCCCCTTTAAGAAATTCGTTTCTTTTCGTTGAGCACTTTCTGTTGAATTAAAAAGTCGGTCAATTTAGCTCTTATGCGTAGATCATCGTATAACGATTTGATCACTGTCTGTCTGACGTAATGAACATTTAAATTAAAATGTTTAAAAATTCAACGCTATTTCACACGGTTACTAGTGGCCGAATGGATACGACCTCCGCTAATCGAGCCAGAGATGTCTCGTGTCGCGGGGTTCGAATCGTTCGACTGGTAGTAATATTGACACCCTGCACTGAAGAATCCCGAAAGGATGAAACACTAGTGTCTGTAGGTATTTAATTATTATAGTAAAAAAAAAAAAAATAATTATATATATATATATATATTATATATATATATATATATATATGTGTGTGTGTACATATATATCCCCCAAATTTTTCCTGTATTTCATTATTCAATAAATGATCCATTCTATATCTACCTATATATAGTTTTGTGCATTCATTTAATACTCTTGTTGTTCTATTATATATATGCATATATATATATATATATATATATATATAATATATATATGTACGTATATATATGTATATATATGTACATATATGTATATATACATATGTATATATATACGCACACACACACACATATATATATATATATATATATATATATATATATATATATATGTATTGGAAGAGTGCTAAACGTTTCTTCTATCGCATGCACCTTCCAAGTGTTAGCATACATATATAGCGTTAATAGCAAATAATGACGGACATTTTCATGCTTTGCGGTAAAAAAAAAAAAAAATGAAGAGAGGTACAGATTGTAAATACGTCTTCGTTATTTATCATAAACCCCCGATCCTAAAAGTTTTTTTTTTAATTTATGATGTAAAGCTCAATGAAGAAAGTTGCACGATTTTTCTGTTGTTCTTTGAATAGTATTCTTCTTAGTGTGATAAAACCTTATGTATGCGTCAAACGTTTTCATTGTCAATAAGTTTTATAACATAGTGTTAATACTAATTAAAGCAAAATAAAGTGTTTATATTACATGTCTATCATAAAAACACAACACAGCGAACGTAATAAAGATTTACTTAAAATCTCATGAAAAATTCAGTTTGTGTGTTTATATATATGTGTGTGTATATATATATATATATATATATATATATATATATATATATATATATATATATATATATGATGTGTATATATTGTGTATTGGGTGGTGTTAACATACGCACTATTATCTGTATGATATAAATGCTGGATAGTAAATTTGACTCAATAGACGTGTGCATATTTAACTTGTGATTATTATCTTACGTTTGACGTAAATCTTAATTTTATAAATACATCAAAATCAGTTTATGGTCTTAACATGTTTACCTTTTAACACTGCCCCCCCCCAAAAAAAACACATGTATATGTATGTATGTATGTATGTATGTATGTATGTATGTATGTATGTATATACATTTAAGTATACAATCTATACATATGTTTCTATCTCTCTCTCTCTCTATATATATATATATAATATATATATATATATATATGTACATGCATACATATATACCTACACACACATATAATATATATATATATATATAATATATAATGTAAATGTACATGCATACATATATATATATATATACCTACACACACACACACACACACACACACACACACATATATATATATATATATATTAATATGAAGTTTGGACGTTTTTCTGTTGTTTTTATTTTTACATATTCGCACTTACTTCTCATTTTATATACTTTCGTCTTTCTTTTCTACCTCACCCAAACTGTTTCCTACTCCAATTGTAGTACTGCACATTAATTCATTTGCTTTCCTACTGATATATACTCACAGCTTTATTTTTCGAGTATATGTTTTCCATGTTTTTGCTATTTCTAAATAAAATATTCTGAAGTCGGCTTCTTTTTTTTGTATTTATGAAATTCCGGTTTTCTTCTCCTATTGTGAGGTGAAATTTTAACCTCGAAGTACCTTGCTTGAAAAGGTGTTCTTTTTCTACCATCTCTTCTTTGCTGATATATTTGATGATATAATAAAGTTTTATGTAATTTTTATTCTTTAGCTTTATATATATATATATATATATATATATATATGTCTGTGTGTGTGTGTGACTTTGTCTATTTCGTTGTGATTGGAATAGTCTCTATCAACGTCTATGTATGTGGTTGATCTACACAAATAACATTGTTTATAAGGAGTGAAGACATGTGAGAAATTCGATTTGGTTTTTACCCAGGAAAAAAATAGCTGGTAGGAGGGGCTGATAAATTTGAGGTGGGCAGCCATAAATCAACTTCTCACTCACACACACACATGCACACGCACCCCCCATATATATATATATATATATATATATATATATATATATATATATATATATATATATATATATGTATATGTATATTAGTTTGGGGGTGCCTGGGTGTAGGTGGTGGTGTTATATTAATGTTAAAATTATTGGGCTTTTAATATAAATAAATACATAGATATTTTATTAAACATAGCGACACATTACAGTGTTTGTTTAATGTACTTGCTGTCTCTGCCAGCCAGTTTCTACGTAATATCTTGAAATCGAGGCAAACAATACAAGCCCGTCTAGCTGAATCTACTGTGAAAAATTTCCCCCACTCCTTATCTGTGCCTAAATCAAAACGTAGATTCCATGAACAAAGCTTCTTTCTTAGAACTGCACGCCTGTTGAACTCTGTTCCTTCTGCCTGCTTCCCACCTGACTACAACTTGGATGTCTTCAAGTCCAACGTTAACAAATTTCTAATGAACCACCCTCTTAAGTAAACACTTCATTAAATCTCCACACTAATATACTGTACTTGAAATAACCCTTATCCCTGAGTGGCTTCCGGGCCTTGATAAGTGGTGAATACCGTGTAAAAAAAAAGATGCCAACCGAGTAGACATTCTAACACTTATTTTATAAATGAACTACACGATATAAGCTCGTGTAGAACCAATAGTTCAGCAAGCTGTAATTTAACTATTGATATATGTATACACACACAAACATACACACCACATATGTGTGTATGCTTGTGTATGACTATGTGTGTGTTTATGTGTCTTTTCTATGTCTGCTTTTCTGTCCTTCTGCAAGGCTCGTTTGCATCTATATTCAGCATTCCAATCTATAAATTATTTTTAAGATAGGTCTTTAAATATGACATATATTTCCTATCTGCTAGATTTCTTGTTTTACAAGATTGTTATATCAATTTTTCACAGATTAGTACTTGACAAGATATTTGGCGTACCTATTCGGAGAATCAGTTTCCCGCGTTATTTTTTTAAAATGACTTTAAAAAAATTTTGTAACGTGACGCGTAAAATGTCATACATACCAATTTTACAAAAAATAAAATATTAGTAAAGGAAAATTATTTAGTGAAAAATTCTATGCATTTTATACATACATACATACATATGTACATATATGTATGTGTATATATATATATATATATATATATATATATGAATTTATATATGGATTTATTTATATTTTTATATATGTATACATGTATTATATTATATATTTTTAAATAAATTATTAATAAAAGATAATTATTTATGAAGAATAATTATTCATAATTATATATATATATATATATATATATATAAATATATAAATATATATAGATAATTGTTTTGCATATACATATATTTATATATATCAGTATTATATGACACTTAGTACTATTAAGAGTAAATACAACGAATATAAGTTCGATTATTTAAAAAAAATATTAGGAACGGAAAATTATTACAAAATGCTATGCATTATATATATATATATATATATATATATAAAGTTGCATATGCATTTATTTAGATTTTTATATGTGTGTACATGTATTATATTATATATGCTTAAATAAAATATAAATAAAATATAATTATTTATGAAGAATAATTATTCATATATATATATATATATATATATATATAGGTAGATAGATAAATATATATATAGATAATTGTTACTATAATTATGTTTTTAAGATATATATATATATATATATATATATATATATATATATATATATATTTATATATATATATATATATCAGTATAATATAACACTTAGTATATTAAGGGTAAATATAACGAATATAAGTTCGATTATTTAATCAAAACATAATATTTATTTATAATATTAAATGTGCAGATGAACAAATTACCTTGGTTGAAAGTTGGGGGATGAGTTTACTTTAGTTTTAGTTAAAACCCGATCTGTTGTTATCGTCAGCCCTGTTTCGAATCGAGGCGATGTCGGAGGCTTATAATTCAAAATCGAAAAAATCTAATAAATGTTTCGCTAGAGTGCGACACAACAAGCTTTAAACCAAATATTTTCATCAGAATTTCTGAATTATTATATGTAATTAGGTGTGTTTATGTGTTGGATATTAGTTTATAATAGGGGTTTAATAAATAGTCTCTTCGTTTTATCCTCGTTTTATTTTTTTCCCTTACTTTTTATTTCTATTTTCTTCTGTGTATTTGATTAAGACTCCTTTATTGATTCTCTTGCCATGGAACACCTACAAGTGATTTATTTCATATCACGGCAAAAACACCTGCTTTTATTTGGCGAATGGTGTGCGGTGGAACTTAAGATTTAAAGGACCCTGGGCGCATGTTAAAGCGAGTTGACAAATTGTAATTATTACAGAGAAGATCTGCGCCTTCTTTTCTTGTGGGTGTGACCGTGTGTGCGACAATAGAGAGGAGTGCATCACAAACGTGTAAAAAAATCATGGTCGAGTCGAGGAGAAATCTAAGGAGTAGTTTATCTGATAATTGTGTACGGTTTTTAGTTCGTATTTGTTGGATTATTAGAAAAACTATTTTTATTACCAACGTTCTTCTTCATACAACGTTCCAGCCGATATAACCTCCGATCTTGTTCCATGCGCATCTGTTTGAACTCAGAAATGTATTTGTTTATTGTCGTTCCACGCCAAACAATTTGCAATGCCACTTAGTCGTTAGGGCTACTATTTAGGACAAGATTTGCAGGGATACTATTTATGAAGATGGGAGGCGAGATGCCTGTTAACATTGCACTTGAATTTTTGCATGTACAGTCAAAGAATTCGGGAGAATTCCTAAGCGCAGCAGTTTCAGAGAAAAAAAGCTATTACAGTAGAATATTTACGGCATCTAGGGATTTCTACAGTGTAGGGGTTGAATTTTGCTGCTTGTCAGGTTTGCCAGAGGTATTATCGTCAAAGGCGTGTTAGTGCTCGGACTTCGTCAGAGAACCTGCCATTAAAATACTTGTAAAACAGGCACAAGAATGCAACGTTTCGGCGATGGAACAGAAGTTGGTGTTTAGTTGATAGTTCACGACTTATAATGTTGCCCACTCTTTTTTACCTAGTAAAGAAGGGAGAGATTAGTGGGATATGCACCAGCACAGATGTGGCAACAATACTCAAGGCAAGGTGTGAATAGCGTTTTAGCACGGTAGAGAGTCCACCTTCCTCGCAGTAGCCTTGGCAAGTGCTTTAATGTATTTGTCCCAATTCATGTTATCTGTGAATGGTTACCTTAAGAGCTTGAGGAAAGTACTTATAGGCTGTGTATCATTAGTGGTGAAGAAGGTTTCTCGTAATTATTAAATAAAATAAGCTTAGACTTCGCAGCATTGAAAGTAACCAACCACTTACGGTCCCATTCCACTACAGACTTGAGATCTTCCTGTAGAGATTAAGCAATTTCCTTAGATATGTGTGCATTCGTCTTATCCTCGTGTCTGTTATAGAGCGTTATGTCATCTGCAAATGTCCTCATCTGAAAGAAAAAATATCAGGGAGGTCATTTACGAATATATCGAACCGAAACCATTTGTGTAATTAACGAAGCTTGCACTCATTTTGTCAGTGTAGGATTCCTTAGTATTGCGTAATTCTATTCTTTCTATCGCCCGTAAAGAGGATTATTCTCGATCTCGGGAGACCCTCTTAGAACTGATGTTTACTTAACTTTTAAAGCTATTGCGGCACAGGTAACTTTTCCCCAATTCCCATATTAAATATAATGAGCTGTAATGTGGATTTAATGCAGATTTATTTCTGCAGATTATTATTTAGTGGTTGAGGCATCATTTCCATATTTATCGTTTAGATTTATAGTAACAACTTCAAAAGATAAAGACACATTCAGGGAAGTTTTAGAACAGTTTCATTAGCACTATTGATTTACTTAGATCAGTGTGTGAGGTAAACTGAGGAAAAGAACTTTAGTTTATTAAAAATGCCTGAACAGCTACGAAGCATTCCCTGTGAGAGGTGTCTCAGGCAATTATCAATAAACTAACTTTATTTTATAAAGATCTCATAGATCTGCATGGAACCATACCTCATACCAACAGAAAACAAAAAATGACAACTAGCCCAAATTACCCAAAACCTGTCAGAGGGATTGTTGATCAACTTTGTATGAAAATTATCACCACGGGAAAAGCTAGGATATCTCTACTCTTCCGCTTGTTACAAAAGATTTTAAACACGTGTATGAAATGGAGTCAATGTTACGTTATACGTTTATTCTGCATCGATTCTCCCGTCTTTCTTAGCCCTTTCTCTCTCTCACTTAATAAATGTAGTCTTATTTTATTGTGTTGATACATTTTGCTCAGAGGCAACCATTATCACGATACCTTCGAAGAAATGATGTACGCCATCTATGTAATAATACGCTAGGGAAGATTCATATTTGTACGTACGTTATCACCCTGTACCCATTTTGAGGATGGGATTGCTTGATTGGGGAAGATGAAATATAAAACGATTTTTTAAAATTTCATCTTTGTTGCCGTTGTGTCAACTCTGAAACAGTTTTGGTTTCCGTGTCTGGAGCAAGTATAATATATTTACTGAACAATACAGGTACAATAATATCCAGCGAACAACCTGTGATGTTTCCTGGAAGTTGAGTGACAAGTCCCCCCAGATTTCCAGTACTCTCCACCTTTTTCGATAACATACAATTAATTTATCGCTAGCAACTGCCATTGGTCTCCACTGGAGTTTAAATGGCAATAAGCCTCCCCAAGGTACCAGTACTCTTGGCATTTTTCCAGCGAAGGTCTAGTCGGTGCTCTCTCCTCAGTCTTTCCATTATCCTTGCGCCTTCCTGACTATTTAGCTTCATTCTTTGGGGGGGCAGTGATTGAGTAATGGGGATGGGGATAAAGAACTTATAGATAGGTAGTGTCAATGTGTTTGGCTCCATGTAACATTTCGTGTTTTGTCTCTGCAGTAGCTTGTCCGGTTAACACATGTGGCTTACCAGGCGTACCAGGCGTACCAGGCGTACCAGGCGTTTCCTAAATATTTCAGCTGTTTACATTATTGTTATTCGTTGTATCTTTCAGCCATTCCTCTCACTTCAATTATTTTATTATGCGCTTGTCTGTTTTTTTAAACAATCCATATTTTTTAATTTCTATATTCGAGAGTTTTATAAACGGGGCTTTATTATATATATATATATATATATATATATATATATATATATATATATATATATATATATATATATATATATATGTGTGTGTGTGTGTGTATGTATACTTTTAGATAAAAGGACATTTGTGTGTGTGAAAAATACTATACACTTGGCTGTTTTATTTAAACAATACAAATTTTTTCATTTCCATATCAAAGTGCTTTATAAACGGAGGCTTTTCTATTATATATATAATGTATAGAGATAAATGGATGGATGGATGGATAGATAGATATATATATAGATAGATAGATAGATGTGTGTGGGTTCCTTTTCTATGAATTTTAAAATGTCTGGGCTGATTTTTATGAAATTTCACACGAAGGCAAGTTATATGCCTGGCATTGTTTTAGATAGGGTTTGTATCACAATATCTTCGATCCATATAGAAAATTGAAATAATCCGATGAAAGAAGGAATATGCGATTTTAACCAAAGTAAACAGCTTACTCAGCCTAATACCACCAGTTGATTGGTAAAATTTTAATAGCAGACCCACCAAAAAGTCCGACATATAGGCACGTTCATTGATATAACAGGTGCGTGCTCGAAATTCATGTCTCTATTTAAAGTACAATTGCAGTAGGACACATTAATTTTTCATTTTAAACATAAATTAAAGCCATTACTACCGCACTGCCAATAAGACCAGGCATACAAAAATCAACAGTAGGTTCTTCGATATGACAGGAACGCATGCGAAATAAATGTTTCTATTTAGAGCAGAATTTAACCATGATACTTGACTTGTGCATTTTAATCTTTAGTACAAGCCATTATATATAAAAATAATTTTATAAATCAGCGGTAGGTTCTCTACAGTGTAATATAGACTAATACGTATTGTAAACTAAGTCACTGCGAAGGGACCGTAAGCTACATTTCGGTAGACGGCTATTGGAGCAAGAAATCAATTGATTTGATTGAAAAAAATTGGAGATGTCATCGATTTTGATGAATATAAAAATATGCGAGTGAAACATTTGTTGATTATCATTCAATCGCTGCAACACCATGTCTGCTAGTATATATATATATATATATATATATATATATATATATATATATATATATATATATATATCCATCTGTTTTATTTTACTTCAGTCGAAATTCTCAGAAATCAAGGGGCCCACTACCTGGGGCTAACACTTGAACTCTATATGAGATACATATATATTCGAATGTTCCATTTAAGTTCTTTATTCCTCAAAAACTGAGTTAGTAAAGAAGTTAAGAACATAGTTTTCCTCTCCTCAATTAACCATTTTTATACGTTGTAGTATATCTTTTATTTTGGTTTCTTGGTCTTACTGGATTCCAGGACAAGAATTTATCTAGTCTGGTGGAGTATCCAGCTTCGTGCTATGATTGGAGTAACATCACTGAGAGAAGGTGCACCATTCCTCGTAAAAGCTAATGTGGGTTAGCCATAGTGAGGAGATCTTATTTGGGCAGCGAATACTATGTGATTTTGAATGTTTGGTAAGGGTTTACTTGGAAAAAGTATCAGCATGCCAGGCTGTTCTGACAAAACCCTGTGCAGAGAGACCTTAGCCACTCGAGGACAGTGTCTAGTAGGCATTCAAGCTCTGTGTGTGTGTGTGTGTGTGTGTGTGTGTGTGTGCGCGTCTTTAGGGTGAGTTGTTTATTTTAAAAGAAGATCAATGTTAACATTTACACTTATTGAAAACTTATTTTTTTCTGTTTTTTTTTCTTTTTTTTTGGTTTAGTCTGGGTATTCTCATCCTGCTGATTTTAATCTGCTTCATCACCTTATATCTATAATTTGCATATATATATATATATATATATATATATATATATATATATATATATATTAAA
>NC_136491.1:13048994-13063994 GCF_053919585.1 Euprymna scolopes | reverse complement strand
GAAATATTAATATTTTGATTTCTTTTTGTTTTTGTTTTCATTTTCTTTCGTTTTTTTTTTCTGCTATTATGTTTTTAGAACAGGTAATCTGACATTTCACATCACTGTATTTTTAGTGCGACTTGTTATGGCATGGTGTAAAATGTATTTTTGGTTTATCCGTCTGAAATGGAACATGTACATCAACTCTGTTGCCAAGGTCGCTGGAAAGATGGCGGGATCCTTCTACCGCTCCAGAAGATATCTCACTACTGATGCAATTCTCTATCTATATAAAAGCCAAATAGTCCAAAGATGGAATACTGTTGCCATATCTGGGCAGGAGCTGCTAAAAACAGCCTATCCTGCCTTGACAGAGTACAAAATAGACTTCGTGGCTTAGTGGGAGATGCTCTTTTCTCTACCCTGCAACCTCTCTCCCACAGAAGAGACGTTGCGAGCCTATCTTAATTTTATCGTTATTTCCATGGCAGGTGCTCGTCTGAACTCCAATCTCTGGTCCCCCCTCGCCAATCTTTCACGGAAAACACCCGTCTAGCTGAATCCACTGTGAAAAATTTCCCCCACTCTATATCTGTGCCTAACTCAAAACGCGGATTCCATGAACAAAGCTTCTTTCTTAGAACTGCACGCATGTGGAACTGTGTTCCGTCTGCCTGCTTCCCACCGGACTACAACTTGGATGTCTTCAAGTCCAATGTTAACAAATTCCTAATGAACCGCCCCCTTAAGTAAACACTTCATCAAATCTCCACACTAACGTAATGTACTTGCAATAACCCCTATCCCTGAGTGGCTTCCGGGCCTTGATACGTGGTGATCACTGTGTAAAAAAAACAAACAAAAAACAACAAGCATTAAGTAAAAACAAGGAATCCATCAGAGAACTGACAGAACTACGAAACACGACAAAGCTATCACAGACACATCTCGGTGCACTGAAACTCCTAAAAAAAAAAAAAGAAAAAACTATAAAATGTTAAATTCAACGAAAATTGATACTGCATCAATACTCGATATTAATCAAAATATAAGTATGTAGACTTATTTAGAATAATGCAAAAATGCAGAAAACTAATTGATGAAAAGTTAAAATAAAATACGACTTCTGCCATCCAAACTAAAAGTATAGATGGGGAATAACAATAAAAACTCAAGTTGACTGAGACTACTTCGTTTTATTTCAAAAAAATCAAAAAACAAAACAAAAAAACTATACACCATATACTCTAGGAAGTGACGGTGATTTAGTGGTTAACAGCACAAACTGATAGCCTATTTTTGAATCCAGTTCGTTCCACAACAATCACTTTCACTTAGGATGTTGGCAACCTTCACGTGGTCCTTCCCCGTAATTATCTGATGCCTTTTTAGAAAGAAAGCTGACTAGAAAAATATCGAGGACTCAATGCCAACAATAGAACCGTGGGATCCATATGATATGATGATGTTTATAGACACTTCCGACAAAGAGACGATGCAAGCAATCATATGTTAAGATAGAAATCCTTCCAAAAAATAAAACAAAGATAACTGAATTAGAAATGTAGTCCACTGGAATCTGTACAGAAAAAAAAAAAACTATAACAAAACATCTCTCCCACCGTAAAGAGATCTGAAAGAATACAAACCGAAAATGATACCACCATCCAGACCTCAACTGCAAGGTTAAATATAATATTGTATTGGTTAGAGAGCTAGTATTTAAATCTCTCTCACAATTATAAATGTGACTTAAGAACCGGAAATTCGGATAGGAATGCCAACGCCTACACTCAATCAGTAGCACTCTGGTCCGCAAAAATGTGCCAGGAAAACCCCGTCGGTATTCCAGAGTGAGAAATAATCTAACCCCATCTAAAAGAGAAACAAGTACATTCCTAATAGAATTACACAGGACTAGAAAATTACCGCAGCCCTGTCTTGACAGAGTTTAAAATAGACTCCGTAGCTTAGCGGGGAATGCCATTTTCTCTTCCCTGCAACCTCTTTCCCACAGAAGAGATATTGCGAGCTTGTCTCTGCTTTATCCTTATTTTCATGGCAAATGCTCGTCTGAGCTTCAATCTATTGTTCCCCCCTACCAAACTTTCACGAAAAAAACTCGTCTAGCCCAAATCACTATCAATAATTTCCCACACTCTTTATCTGTGCCTTAACCTAAATGCAGATTCCATGAACAAAGCTTTTTCTTAGAACTGTACGCCTGCAGAACTCTCTCCCGATTGTCCTGCTTTACAGCTGACTACACTTTGATTGTCCACAAGTCCAATGCAAACAAGTTCTTGATGAACCGTCCTCCTAAGTAATCCAATTTACAAAAATCCCACTACTTATGTTTACTACGCTGCAATCACATTGACTAATGTATACCCATTAACCCTTATCCTCGAGTTGCCTCCTGTCCTTGATAAGTGATTATTCCTGTGTAAAAGTAAATGTGGAAAGGTCATTACAAAAATGGTCAGGACTGTGTTGATTTTAGTGCTGACTAAAAATCCTAGCGGCGTCGATAGCAAAGCTGGAATTGTTTAAAAGGCTTATTGAAACTAAAATTGTTTAAAAGGCTTATTGAAACTAAAATTCCGAAGAAAAGTGCCGCCCATTATCAGGTGAAAATAGCTTATAACTTAATCTCCGAACACTAAACCAATTCACTAAAAATAAACTATCTGTACAACCATCTCCCGTTTGTATCAGTGGAAGATCATTGTCCACCGGTGTGTGAAATCTTAGCGAATAAGGAATAATACCGATGTCAGTCGTAGATCATGTTGGAAATATCTGGGACATGTCATATAGGAAGCTGAAATGTAATCGATCGGAAACAGATACACAAGCGTGGGCACTAATTGAAATATCGACACCAGCAAACTAGGATATTATCAAGGGAAAATGGATCTATATCACGGTGTGGTATTCGAAATCAGTACGATGCACACAACATTAAAAGTGACAACAATACTCATCGTGATCTGTGCATTTGTTACAACCTCATAAAATGCAATGGACAAGCATGAGAATTATACAATCATTAGAACAGAATAATCGACAGAATTTCCCTCGAACTATTTAAATAATGCCGAAAAAACTGGGAAGTTATTGAGACAGGATTTAGAAAATCTAATAGAGTATCTTAGAAGAATCTTATAATGATAATGATAATGATAATGATAATAATGATAATAATAATGATAATAATGATAATGATAATAATAATAATAATGATAATAATAATAATAATGATAATGATAATAATGATAATGATAATATTAATAATAATAATGATAATAATAATAATAATGATAATAATAATAATGATAATAATAATAATGATAATAATAATAATGATAATGATAATAATGATAATGATAATAATAATGATAATAATAATGATAATAATGATAATGATAATAATAATGATGATAATGATAATAATAATGATAATAATGATAATGATAATAATAATAATGATGATAATAATAATAATAATAATGATAATGATAATAATAATAATGATGAAAATAATAATAATGATAATAATAATAATAATAATAATAATAATAATAATAATAATAATAATGATGAAAATAATAATAGTAATAATGATAATAATCATAGTACTAGTAGTACTTTTACATAGATGGACTGTTAGGAAGGCCATACACAACAAATTGACCCGTCAGAGTTTAGAAATTTCTGGGTCAATGTATGAGGGGGGGAACCACAATAGAAATGTTAAATGACCGCAAAAAATGAAACGTGGCCACTTGGAAAAAACGAACATAAAATAACACTGACAGCACAATTACAAAGATCGGAAATTAGAAATCGTTTAGCCCATACGGGATATGCTGATTCTATTAATTTTATTTATGGAGGACTATTATCCTCATCTTTTCTTACTTGTTTCACGACGTTTCGGCTAACTATTCCTCTAGCCTCCGTCAGGTGGTAACCGCGATAAATAGGAAGTCTGAATCTCTTGACTGCATTCACTGCAATTACTGACTTCCATAGTCTCACCACGTTTTGGCCAAGTAAGCCTCTGGCCGGCTTTGGGTAGGATTGAAACCGCTATCTTCAGACAATTCTATCCTGGAACCGTATAGATTCAATATCTCTATCAACTGCGCCTCTGCCCCGAAGGCCAGAGGAATAGTTGGCCGAAACATCGCGAAACAACTAAGAAAACATGAGGATAATAATTCGCAATTAATAAAATTCATAAATAATACTCATCTTAATAATGAATTCCAATTAAATAATATATGCTTATTCTAGTTTAAAAAAAAAAATAAATACCCTCCGTAGAAAAGAACAAAAATATGAACATGTTCTTGAGAAAGAGACATACAGGAGATTAGAAGTAAATTATATTTTGTTCAAATCGATGGGAGAATGTATGCCAAACAACTATAGGCCTATAAATTGTCTACCGATCGCCTAAATAATTAACACATTACAATGCATTTTAAACTGTACACACAAAAAAAAACTATACAAAATTACCAACTTTATGACAAACATATAGTGAAATTACTAGGCCATGACGAGAGCATAGATTGGAAGATATGAAATATATAGAGATCTAAAGAGAATATAGAAAATGAATAAGATTACTTTAACAATTATAGTGTAAGGAGTACTAGTAACATAAATCTTTTAAAAATCTTCGACAATTCGAGTATACCTCCTCGACAATAAATCAAACAGGGTTTGCTTCGGCAAGAGCTGTCTTACCCTACCGTCCACTCCCAAGCTTTACCTTGTCGTTTTAAGGAGAACATTTTTTATTGCTAATCGTCTGAAGGACGTTCTTAACGACTGGACTACTGAGGCACAGTCGATTGAATGCTAGCCTTTCTATACACAACATATGAATATGTGCAATAGCCTTCGGAGGTGGAAGGAGAAGAAATATAATACGAAAAAAAAAAACCCTGGAAAATGACTAAAAGCAATTTACATCAGACGCTTATCGATTCCATACAAGCAGGACACTAAAACATATAAAATGTTAATACAAGCCATTAAGTGCAGAAACAAACACACATAACCAAGAAACCTCTACCAATAAAGTTTAATACAATAGGAACATGTAGAAACCAAGAGAACTGAAATAGAATATAAGACTAATCACTCAATACCCATCCCTCAATACATTGACTAAAACTACAACAGCGAAACGTAAAGAAAGATGGAAACAACGAGGAAGGTAAACCCTTATCTATAACTATTCGAAAGGTCTGAAAGTACTGAAATCCTGATGAGGCTTCTTGAAAGTGAGCTTTCCGAGAAAACAAAAGACGGATACCAGCGAAAAAAATAAATTTTAAACAGCTGAATCGATAATTTAATGATTTGTCGATAAACCCAAACACTAAGTGGTGGTTCCTGCGAGTAGCATGGCGTCTAGTATATATTCAACAATGCGATTTATAAATATTGAGCCATGATTGTGTATTTGTCTATCGAAATAGAAATAGCTAATCCTGTTTGTTTTGTCTCGTTCACCGCTATCAATACACACACCTCGTTATTTTCTTCTATTAAATGACGGTATTTGAAATATCATGTCATAGACATTTTTTGTTTATTTTATAAGACATCAAAGAAACTAATAATAAACGGACGTCTAGTGTCATTGTCTTTCGTGATTTCGAAGTTGGCTGTTAGACTATTGAACCATACACCAGCGACAACGTTTGAGAAGACGGAGAGTTGGATTGAAAACGGAGCACGTATCGTTCTTCACTGCATTCAATTTAATGTAACCGGGAATTCGACTTGCTCCTAGTTTTATTTAACGAAAGTGTTTCGTACAATTTTTGTTAAGGGTGCAGTATTGGTATATAGCAGTCCTGCTTCGGGGATCACGTCTCTGGACGGGGTTGGTGATTTTTTTACAAAGGAGTCAACATTTATCAAGGCCTGAAAGATAATCGAGTATGTGTTAATGAGTGTATAGTAGTTATTGGGATAATAGAGTAGTAATCGTTAATAGTGAAAATTTGGTATACTTTAATTATTTTAGGCGACGGTTAAACAAAAACGTGTTTACATTGGAGTTAAAAATGACCATATTGTAGTCAGTTGAAAAGCAGGCCAGCAGAACAATTATCCACAGCCGGCCACTCCTAGGAAAGAAGCTTTGTTAATGGAATCCACAGTTAGGTTTAGGGACGGGTAGGGGGGGATTTTGGATAATGGTTGTATCCAGATGAGTGTTTTTATGAGAGATGTAATAAGGGGAGGGGCATAGATTAGAGGTCAGATGAGAACTCGCAATGAAAATAACGACGGAGAAAAAAAGAGTAGCAACATCTCTTCTGTGGGAAAGAGGTTACAAGGATGAAAAAAAGGCATCACCTATCATGTTTCGAAGCAAATTTTGAACTCTGTCAACTGAGGACATGGTGCTTGGAGGTGCTCCTGCGCAGATGTGGCAACAGTACTCATTTCTAGGAAGTATCTTGCTCTTATACAGGTAAAACATTGCATCAGTGGTGAGATATATACTGGAGCGGTAGAATGATCCACCCATTTTTCCAGCGACATTAGCAACAGATTTGATATCCATTCATATCAGCAGTAAAGATCATACCCAGAAGTTTGTCAAAATATCCAGTTTCCTTAAGACGAGAGTCATTCAATTCAATTTTTCAGCCGCAGTGTTTCGCGTTAAGCAGGTTTATGAAACCACACACATATATATATATATATATATATATATATATATATATATATATATATATATATATATATATATATATATATATATATGTTAATTGTTTTTATTTTTTGCGATACGTTTTGAATGAATTCAAATATTTACGAAAGTACATTTTTACCTGAATGCGAGTTGGGAATAATGTTCCCTTTAATCAAATTTGTACCCTCACATGGGGAGTGGCATACATATTGTTCTTAAAATATAATTATCCACTGACACGTTTTTCATCATCTACGACTCATTAGAGTGGTTGTATCTAGCGAGATTCAAAATCTATACATATATATATATATATATATATATATATATATACACATATATATACACATATATATACATACATATGTATATATATACACATATATATATATATACACATATATATACACATATATATACATACATATGTATATATATACATACATATATATATACATACATATATATACATACATATATATACATACATAAATATATGTATATATACATATATATGTATATATATACATATATATGCGTGTATATATATACATATATATGTATATATATACATACATATATATACATATATACATATATACATATATATGCATATATATACATATATATGCATATATATATATATATATATATATATAGCAGTGATGGGACGATTTCAATAGTTTAGCCTGATTCTGATCAAATTATCAATTGTGTTCTAAATGATTGATTCCGATACAATAACTTATTACAATTATTTTTAAACGTTTTATACTTAGTTTGGGAGCTGTATTATTTATATTTTTCGGATTACCGTAAACACCCATTAAATTTGTGGGCATATGCTCGCCAAATGAAATAATTATTAAATGTTGGGATATAGAGATTTTAGTTTTACTGATAGTTTTAAATCAATAAATTTCCATTTTATCATTAGTACTAGCAATGGAAAATCAAGTTAAAAAAACACATAAAAATAACATAATTTTGGTATCGAAAAAAGTCACAATTTATTGCCGATTCCGATATTTCAAAAAGTTCCGACTTTGTCAATTACCAATTGCGATTCCTGCTAATCGTTCGCAAACCACTATTTAGTCTTGGATTTTCTTCTATTCCCTTAATCTCATTATTCAATAATTAGTTTAGATTCTTTTCATGTCATACGTTGCACATCTAGAAAGTTTTCAAAAGATGTTTAAACTAGAACTTGGACAATAGCCTATTCTTTTCATTGTTTTGAATTTCGAGTGTGTATATGTTGATATCTTATATGCTTTTATTTAGAGTAATGTGGTTCTCGGTTGCTTAACTATGTCTAACTGTGTCGGATATATACTCGAGAGTCAAAACAAGGATCAGAATATTCTGTTGTCATAGCCATAGTTATAACACTAATAATTGCAGATTAGTCCAAGTTGCATGAAATGGAATAAACTTCTCCCTCGTCCCTCTCCGCCTTCCCTGTCTCTCTATCTCTCTCTGTCTTTTCTCGTTCTCCATCCTCCCTCACCCCAGTTGTCTTCCGTTTTTTCACTTATTTCCCTCAATATATTTAATTTTTTCACCCTTTCAATTTCTTCAGCCAATGGCTCTCATTTAAATATATGTCAAGCTCTCCTTATTCTCAATTAACCAGAATAGTAAATACGTGTAAAGAGATTGTTTATGACGATTCGTCGTATAGAACCTGTGCTATTTCTTCGTGCTTTTATCTGTTGAAATGAGGTATTTTTTCTTTGGTGATAGCGGAAATATTTTTTTACATTTTTATGATTGCATAGACCCCACCAAGATTGTCCCTAAGAATAGTTTTATATGCATGAAATCCCCCTGTCGCATGTTTAGACTGTGCACACACACGCATGACGGTCGATAGCAAAACGCACTCAGCGATTGGGTAAAGCTGTCAGAACTGATGGCGCCGATGATCAATAGGTCAAGTAATCTGTCTCTCCCCCACAGGTGTCAAGTCAAAATACCAGCTAGTGAACAGGTTATATATATATATATATATATATATATATATATATATATATATATATATATATATATATATATATATATATATATATATATCCATCCATTTATCTAGTGTTTCCTTTTCAGATTAAATATGTTTTTAACTCATTTAAAAGTGTTTTTTAACATATTTTATTAACTGTTTGTTCATATTATAAGCTCTATTTCCTATTTGGTTTTATCGAGCTTTTACCTCTGGCTGAGATAATATTATAAATATTAATCTTTAATATTTATAATATACTTTAATTTTACCATCTTGGATCATTTTGGTAAATCTAATTGTAATTTATATAGATATATACAAGCAAGGAAGCGTAAGTTAGACGGTAAGAAAGCGACATTTTCATGACGGAACTGCTGAATCCGCCCCCTCTTGCTATCCTACTTTGTCTACATCTTGGCACCGCGCAATGAGACGAACAATAAAATAATAATTGGGAGCTTGTTTTCTGACTATCATATTCAGTTCTATTTGTTAACCATTCATAATTAAAAGGTTTTTTAAAAATATATTTTTAACAAAGTAACATGAAGCAAGACTCAGCCGCATCATACATTTTGTTTGGAAAACGTAGAGTCAGCCACATCACACCCATCTTGAAACCGAAATTGCATAGACTTTTACCAAGGTTACGATAGTCGGATTACAACCCTTACGCCGCTTTTTGTCAAACCCGTCCGCCATAATTGACTCTGATTAGAACCAGAGTTCTTCTCTTAATGTTCTCTAAATTAACGTGTTTCCCACATTCCATTATATATATATATATATATATATATATATATATATATATATATATATATATACATATATATATATACATGCATATATATATACATACATATATATATATATACATATATATTTATATATATATGCATACATATAAATATATATACACATTTTTATCATTATATTATATTATGCGTGGTTTGTTTTTATATTAGTTTTTTACATATCCAATATTTTTTCATTTTTTTATTTGGCAATTTATAACTACAATAAATTGCGGTTTCACTTAATGCCTTAACTAGAAAATTCTAGCATTGCTACAAATATAATTTGCTGATTTCTTTATGCCCTTTGATGAGAATAATAATAAAAATAGCATTCTTTGAAACTCCACGAAATAAAATTTTTTTTTGGAATATTCAGTCGAACAATAAATTTTGATAGTAAATTTCAACTTACAGTTTTAAATTTCTTTCTCTTATATACATATATATATTTATATATATATATACATGTATTTTTATATATATATAATTTGTGTATTCGCATGCAAACTAGTTGAGCATATTCGGTATTAATCTGGAATTAAAAATATATTTATTCTCATATAATAAATCTTATATATTGAAAATAGACAACTTGGATTCTTACTAGACACTATTGTCGATTGTCTAAGGTCTCCTCGAACAGAAGTTTGCCAAGACAACCCGGCATGAAGATACATTCTTTGAAAGTAAACCCCAAAATTCAAAATAGCAGTATGTGCAGCAGAAATAAGTTATCCTTGATATGGCAAACATACATTGGCTTTTACGAAGGATGGTACACTTTCCCCAGGTGATGTTATCCCAAGTAACAGCACGAGACTGGAACCCAACCATTACTAGATGTAAACCAGTAATTATGTTCTCAACTTCTTTAATAACTCAGCGCTTGAAAGGTAAAAGAACTTTACTGGAGTATTCGATTATCTGTGTGCCTCATATAAAGACCATATATTAGCCCCAGGAAACATGTTCCTTGATTTCATAGAATTTCAACTGAAGTAAAATAAAACACGCGAAAAAAGAATATCGAAAAACCACATATTGAATGCAAACAGATTTTCTTAAATGTAAAAATACACGCGTGGTGGGGGATCTATAGATTTTAGTTTTAGCGTTATTATCAGCAGTAGAAAATCGCGCTTTCACAAAATAAAAAAGAACAATTAAAAGAATCGTTTTTGGTATCGGAAATTGGCACACATTTTCTGATTCAGATACCGATTTCGATACGTAAAAGTTTTGTTTTATCGATTCCGATTAAAGGTCCCAATACTAATATATATATATATATATATATATATATATATATATATATATATATATATATATATATATATATATATGTGTGTGTACTTCAGAATAATAAAATGCATTATCAATCTATTGGTATGCAAATCCAGTGATTATCGGTCTTACGAAATATTGGATGTAATATTTTATATAAGAGAATCTCAACTAAATAAAATTTGTTTTGCATACAATAAAAATTCTATATTTGAAATTTAAGTTCCAAATCATAACATTTTAATTCCTCCATATACAGTACTGTTCGCTTTATCACAGATCATATGCGTATGTCTGTGTTCTTGTGTGTCTCTGTTCGACTATAGTTATATACCAACTAATATTTAAAACTGGTTTCATAAAATAATGCCATGATTAAAGCGATACAATTTACTATTTTCTAAATTGTATGCAACCGGATTGTTGGTGTAACACATTTCTGTCATTGAATGAAAGAACAAAAGAAACAAAACTGATAGGGTAAAACATTTATTCATAAATTTTTTTCTTGCAGATGGATTTTCTCACCTGTCATTTAGAAGTCATCTGCTTCAACCGATCGATTTTATGAGCTTTATTATGAAGAGTCCACTCTCGCTTTTCATTTGTATGAATGGGGACCTTTCAACTTCTTTTTATTAAATACACTGGTTGTCCATGTGCTTGGATACCACGTAAACGCCAAACAAAGAAACAATCAAAATTTCGCTTTATAAAATAAGTCTTTTATATTCTTTTATTATTTAGATGTCATTCTGTTATTGATTGGTATGTTTTCATACAAATTTGACCAGATGTGGACAGACACTGGCCCGCCAACCGCTAGTATCCGCCTAAAGCAATATATATTAAATGTTATCAATTTCTTAAATTTGGCATTTTTATTTTTGTCTTGCATATAGAAGCGTTTTATGTTATAACTAGGCCTATGCCAACAGCATATTCTTATCACTCTTTTTATTCTCGGGTGTATATCCGATACAGTTAGACACAGTTAGTCAACCGAGAACAACATGCCTATATATAAAAGCATATAAGGTATCAGCGGATACACACTCGAGAGTCAAAACAATGAAAATAATATGATGTTGTCCTATCCCTAGTTATTACTCTGTAGTATTTTTAGATACTAAATTCATAAAATGAATTGCATTTTTAAACGCATGTTTTTGTTTATATAAATGTCAAGTTTTTATAATCTGCGTTAATATACTCTACGTAAATATACTGCGGTAACATACGCTGTTATCCTATAAAATTAAATTCTTGAATATGGCTCCTTTAATAGAAATTAAGACCAATCCATGGTTTAGGCTTCTTTCTTAGTACATGCCTATTTAATTGGTTCTCCGAGAAATCAGATTTAAACTAGACATCCATTTAAATTTTGTGAAGATAATCCCCCTACAAGAAGTACTCTAAATTTGGATGCAAGTAGAAATACCTCAGTTTATAAGGAACCTATTTTACTACCCAAGGAGAAGATGCATAAAGTTTAGTATCAGAACATATATTTTTAATTATTTATATGCTATAACGGTAATAATACAATTTAGAGATTAGGCACTATACTATCAGAATTTTTAGTAGAGAAGGCGGATGGTCATACGCTTACATAGTAACCATAATACAAAATTTACTTTTGGGACCGTCCTACATAAATTATTTCTTATGTGGTGAGTTTTTAATTTATATATATATATATATATATATATATATATATATATATATA
Source organism: Euprymna scolopes (assembly GCF_053919585.1). Lineage (NCBI taxonomy): Eukaryota > Metazoa > Mollusca > Cephalopoda > Sepiida > Sepiolidae > Euprymna > Euprymna scolopes. The sequence continues at coordinate 13,051,458 of NC_136491.1, read as the reverse complement.
TATATATATATATATATATATATATAAACTCATTTGAATAAAATAGGGAGTAGAATAACGAGAGAACCAAGTGGTTCGTAAGATCCTCCGTATTTTTAGATCACCCCCTGTTTTCATTTTTTTTAGGAGTGAAAAAAAAAGCATGCTGAAACCCAGGTAAGACTGAGATTTAATTATGAAAATATGGAGTAGCTAATGAGTTTAGGAAGAGACAGTGTCATTCCAGGATAAATTTAAGGTACGGAGTGAATATTTTCAACGGGCTTTTTTTTACAAAAAAAAAATAAAATAAATAAATAAAAATAGTGCCAGACTAATTCACTTAACTAGATATGAAGCTAAATTATAGCGTTGAGATTGGCTGTTTGAGGAACTGCATATCTCATACTAAAGTAGGGGACGCGAACCGTTTCTTTTCGTTCAAACGAACCCTGCATGTATCTTTAGATGAATTCTTAATAAACACTACTTTTTTATCATGTCGGATTTTGACCAGCAGTTTATACTTTTACGATGCAATCAGAACAAATAAAAACCAATCCTATATATTTTTATTCCAGACAAAAGGCAATAGGCGACTGTCTAAGAGCTTAGTGCTATACACTTTTAATGCACTCGAAGAGATCGCTGTAATACTTTGATAGACATCTTCCTTTAATTAAGTTTACCCTAATTTCTTCCACCCCAGATTGAACATTTCCTATGTCAAGATCAATTAATCAACGATTTTATTCGTAATGGTACTGTGTAGAATATCAGGATGTAGTATTGTTTTGAAATAATTATAAATGAATGGCGTTTACCAAGATTTGAATTTTATATGCTACAAATCTACAACAGTTGTTCATTTCTTTACTCGCAGGGATAAACTGTTTCAGTGACTCGAACGTCTCCAACATGGGTTAATACAATATTTAACACAAATGTGTATATTTTAACCAGTTAGGGATTTATGGTTTCCGTTTAGTTACAGTTAAATGTTTAGATTGGTTTCCTTTGCATTTTGCCTGTCATCTGATTACCAAAGACTATCCCATTTTTCAAAGAATACATTTTCATCCTAAATCGTGCCACTTTGATGGAGGGACCTCCAATCAGGAATATGAGTTGCAGGGATACTATGTAGGGAGTTGAGCAGAAAGATGTCTGTTCACATTACATTTGGACTTCTGAATGTCAGTAGAGTTTGGGAAGCAGAAAGCCGGAAAGGAATTCAAAGTCTAACAGCGCTAGGGAAGAAACTATAAGATTAAAAGGCTTTCTTACATCTAGGGATCTCTACTGTGTAAGGGTTGGACTTTGCTGATTGTCGGGGTTTTCGATGGTATTTACTTCGAGGGGGTACAAGGGTTGTATTCTGTCAGAGCACCACCCCCCATTAAAATACTTGTAAAACAGACAGAGGAATGTAACATTTCGTCGATGGGACAGAGGCTGAAGATGTCTGTTCAGGGTATATCAGGTCGGCGCCTGTCTTTTGAACCCTGTCCAGGAGTGAGACATCAGTAGCAGATGCATCAGCACGCATGCAATAACAATACTCCGTACATGAGCGAATGGTGGCCTTGTAGAGGTACAGACTACTTTCAGGCGTAAGTAACTTTCTAGGACAATAGACAGAGCCCTCCTTCTTTGCAGCAGCCTTGACAATGCTCTCTATCTATTCCAACTCATGTTTCCTATGAACGTTAAGCAGAGGAGTTTGAACGAAGTATATTCAAGTAATTTATCCTTAGCCATAGTTTTTGGTTGTTGAGAAGGTATCTTTTAATTATTAAGGAAACGAGCTTAGTCTTGGCAGTATTGAACGTTACAATCGCATTTTTGACCTCCATTCCACTATAGACTGAAGGCCTTCTACGGTTACCACCATGTTCATTCGTTTTACCCTTCATGCTTGTTATAGAGCGTGGAGCCACCAGCAATATACCCATCTCGGAGACTATTTTATCACTCGCATTTATATCATATTTTTAGACGAATGACATCGATGACAACCTGGATTTCCTTTTTACTTTAGAAAGATTCAATTATGTTAAGTAGTCGTCCATTAATACTATAGAATCTTGTTTTTATGAGCAGACTATCGTGCGATGCCCTATCAAAAGCCTTAGATATATCATGGGCTACTGTTATACCCTCCCACGCCTTATCCAGTGCATGCTATATACGCCCAGAGATTAGTTAGAATATCTGCAGTAGAACGGGCTTGTCTAAATTCATATTCATGGTTGGATAGAAGTTTAACAACTGTAAGATCGTGTACTAGAGCTTGATTAATTATGCATTCAAAAATGTTGGCGAAAAGAGGGAGGATGCTAATAGTGCAATAATTTAATGAGCGTTCTTTTGCCATAAACTGGTAGAACAGAAGCAGTTTTCAAGTTATAGAATAGGTTGGAGAGAACTGTAGCAAACTCAGCGGAGCATTCATTTTAATACAATTCATCCTGTTGCTTGTTTA